>NC_133752.1:67600910-67720910 GCF_036562045.2 Rhinolophus sinicus | reverse complement strand
TTTTATTATAATGAAATACTAATCAATTATGTAAGCTTTTATGTATGTACATATACATGTATGTATGTATGTATTTTTACTTTAGAAATTGAAGATCCCATTGTTTTTAGCTAGAAAAGGGTATTGTGGTTTCTCTTTCTTCAGTATCTTTCCTATTCCAGTCATTCTTCCTGTGCCCTGTCTGTTAATTTTCTGACTTTAACATTCAATGCTTAAAAGCTACATTCAAAATTAAATCTATATTCCTTCTTTGGCATATAAAACCCTTCATTATCTAACCATCATTATCTAGACACTGGTTGCGGTCATGTCTACTTCTTGTGGGTGTGTGCAGAGTGTGCTGCATACATGACACATTGCACCAGTTTAATAACTCTGCTACTCTTTCTTTGCACATTTACTCTTAGTATCCTTGTTTCTGTTTGGCTTTTTCTTTTTCTTTTTGTTTTGTCTGATGAATATAACTTTCATGCAGGTTAAGTGACATTTCTGTTATTTTTCCTGTATTCCCGAAGAACAGAAAGCTATTGCCTTCTTTGTGTAGTCTGAGGATTTGGGGTATCCCTTTGTTATGGAACACGCCACAGTATTGTGCAGTGACCTTCATACTTACCTGCTGTTGGTTTTGAGGATAGAGACTGTGTCTTACTCACATTTACTTGCTTAGAACAATACATGGCATATTGTAAGTGCTAATTAAAAGTTTGCTGAATTAATCAAATTGAATTTGACTAGAAAGTCAAAGAAACTTTTTAAACATATGACCTGCTATTTCTACATGGTTTAAATCAGGGAATTTCAAGGAACAGAAGAAACATGCATCACAATCCTTCTTGGGGCATATTCCTCCATTCCTTCATTGATGCAAATACAATTGATGGGCTCCTCACTGGAAATATTAGGTTAGTGCAAAACTAATTGTGGTTTTTGCAATTATTAACCTTTTAAACTGCCATTACTTTTGCACCAACCTAATAGAATATTTTTAAGACTTGTCCCTTGTCATCTATTAGAGAAGATGGCTTATAGGAGTCTTATTTACAGAGATCCAAGGTTTCTGAGATTTTTTTCTTGTGACATATTTTTAGGAGTGGGCTGCCATCAAATGGGGGTAAAGGAGGAGCAAAGGGAGCAGGAAGTCCCTAGGTTATATGGTGCTGAGCATTACATGGATGATGGAAAAGATGGATGGATAACACCAACATCTGTAGAACCACTACTGGTTTCTAAATTACAACTCATTTAGATTCTAGAATGCTTGCTATTGTGTTCTACTGGTAAGATGACCTAGAGCAAATCATTTCATTTATTTTAACACCTCCCATCTAAATCTTTAGAGGTGAAGACTGGTTAACATGAGCAATTAAACAGGGTAAAATAGGGCAGTTTGTGTAGTTTAGGAAGAGAAAATGGAATGGGAGGTGGTTATCATGTGTGTATAATGCCTCTGTTGTGCCTGGTTTATAATAGTTTTAGGTCTGTTTTAGCATTAACTGGCTGCAGCATTCCCTTCCCCTTGCCACTGGATCACCAGAGATATTTTCCAGGGCCCTCTTGTAATTTAGTTCCTAAACATGGACTCGTTTTGTGGCATTTTAAGGACAGTTTACCTTCAAAAACCAGAAAAGGAGAAGTGTGTCTTATCTTCATTGGTGAGGTATTAATTTCACAAATCTAAATTTAGAAAGCTGTAAGAAGTAGTAAAATTCATTCTGCATTCTCTCCAATATTATCTACAGCAGAACATTGCATGTTTCTGCAGGTAACCAGATACCTATTTATAATGTAAAAGACACTGCAGCATGAATCTGACAACTGTTCTGAAAGAACAAACAGCCATTGAAGAGTCATTAGCTCAGGGAAATTTTACTTTGCTTTTGTCAGTGCTTCAGCCATTATCTTATGCTCTCGAAGTTGCCCTCATGCTTTGAAGAATCCTTTGTTGCCAATGTGTTACAAGCTGATAAACTCAATCCTGGAGGCTTTTATTTATTTATTTTTTGTTTATGTTTGATATTTCATTAGGCAGTACAGTGACATTGCTTTTCTTTTCTTTTCTTTTCTTTTTCACTTTGGCCCGTGATGGTGATAACAGGTATCTCTCAATTTAAGTACAATTGAACTTGAGATTGGCTGCTCGGAGATGCAGGCAAACATTGATATGTGTTGCTTAAAAACAAATTACAACTTCAGTTTGAGTAGTGCCTTCCACATCAGTGCCACAAATTGCTTCACAGTGTTACATCATCAGTATTTCACAATATGGCATCAGTGTACAATACAGCATATTCAGTGATTCAGCCATCACTTTAAATAACCTAGCGAAGCAACAACCAGAGGAAAGCAGGTCTTCTTTTTTACCATACAGTGGTATAGAATGAACACTTTCCAAGTGTTTTATCCTTAAATCACGTTTAGAAGAACAGTCTAGCAAAAAGGTGCAAAACTGCTCCAGAGACACCATTAATATTTGCATCAGTAAATCCAAATCAAATAAACAAATCCCTGCTGTATATATAAGTATATACCTGATATTTTATTTGACAGTGCCACTTTGAATGCAGTCAATGAAGCAGTTTTTAAAGATTAAAATTGTGCTATTTTATTTGAAAAATTAATTTATGAAATAAATGTCTAACTACTACCCAGGAATGCAATTTGCCCAAGCTAGGAACATGGACAGTCATGCTGGATTTCTTTCTCCTCTTTCTTACAATATCCAGTACTTATCTTAATGCCTGTAGAATCTTTTTTTTTTTTTTTTCATTCTATTGTCATACCCATAGTTCATTTCCTCATTTTTTACTTAGATTATCTCAGTAATCATCTGACTGGCTTTCTTGAATCTAGTTTTGTCTGAATATCCTACTGTACCACCCTGTATATTGCTCATAAAAAGTGCCAGAGTGACCTTTCTATAATGAAAACGGACAATGTCTCTCCTCAGCTAAAAATGTGCTTTAATGATTCTCCATAGATTTCAGAATGTTTAAAATCCATTGTATGGCACACAAGAACTTTTATGAATTAATCTCTGCCTGCATTTCTACCAAGTCTCCTTTTAATTACAAAATGAGCACCCATGCTGCCTAACACATGAACTCTCTGTAGTTCCTTGAATGTGTCACCTTCTTTGTCATCTCTGGACTCTTGAATGCTTTGTATCTCCCACCAAAAATGTACAATCATCTGCTTACTCATTTTTTCCCTCACTGGGGCAAGATCTGTTGCATTTAGTCATTAGTGCCTGATGGCTGATAATTAATACCTGGTTTTTGAATTGAACATAATTTAACAGAAAGCAATACAACCTCTGTACCACTCACATTGTCTATTTATTGCACAAAGCCTGACATGGGCTACTGTGTCAAATTTTGTAATTTTTAATATTTTGTAAAACTTATGAACCTCTTTTAGAATTGAAGTGCTAAGATGTTTGTGCAAATTATAGACTCTCTTGGGAGAATAAAAGACACATATACTCTTGCATACACAATCTTCCATGAAACTTCTGAAGGTTCATAAACACTGAATTCAACACACTGTGGTATATATACAAAATGAATACTATCCGGCGGTAAGAAAAGATGGTATAGGAACATTTGTGACAACATGGATGGATCTTGAGAGTGTGATGCTAAGCGAAATAAGTCAGACAGAAAAAGCAGAGAATCATATAATTTCACTGATATGTGGTATATAAACCAAAAACAACAAAAGAACAAGACAAACAAATAAACAAAAACTCATAGATACAGACAATAGTTTAGTGGTTACCAGAGGGTAAGGACGGTTGGGGTGTGGGAAATGAGGGTAAGGGGGATCGAATATATGGTGATGGAAGGAGAACTGACTCTGGGTGGTGAACACACAATGGGATTTATAGATGATGTAATACAGAACTGTACACCTGAAATCTATGTAATTTTACTAACAATTGTCACCCCAATAAATTTAAAAATAATTAAGGGACCTAATTGGAAAAGTAGATAATATTCAAAGACAACTTGGTGATGTAAAAAGAGAGAGGAAATATCTAAGAAAGAATCAAAAGAAAATGCTAGAAATCACAGACAGTATAACAGAAATGAAGACTGCCTTAAAAGGGATCATCAGTAGACTTGACACAATTGAAGAAGGAATCAGTGAGCTTGAAAATAGGTCAACAGAAACTTCCTAACTGATATGCAAAGGGAAAAAGAGAATGAAAATTACCAGAACAAAGCATTCCAGAATTATGGAACAATTTCAAAGGTGTAACATATGCATAATTGGAATACCAAAATGATAAGAGAGAATGAATAAGAAATATTTGAATTAATAAAGACTGAGAGATTTTCAAATTAAAGAGAGACACCAAATGACAGATCCAGGAAGCTGAGAGAATATCAAGCAGATCAAGCAGGATAAATATATAAAAAAGAAAAAAAACAAAGAACAAAAATACAGAAACAAACAAAAAACTTGACATATCATATTTGAACTGCAGAAAACTAGAAAGAGAAATTTTTGAGAAAATCCAAAGGAGACAACAAAAGCACATTACCTAGTAGTGGAATAATGGAACAATAATGTGAGTTATGGTAGACTTTCAGAAACAATGTGAAAGAGAAGAGAGCTGAGTGAATATTTAAAGAGTTGAAAGAATAAAAACACTAATCTAGAATTTCACATTCAATGAAATTATATCCAATGAAATTATATCCAGTACAATTATACCTAGTGGAATTACATCCAGTAATGGAAAAATAAGACTTTATCAGAAAAAGAAAAAACTGAGGGAATTTATTGTGAGCAGAACAGCCCTGAAAGAAACAATAAAATAAGTTCTTCAGGATGAAGGAAAACAACATGGGTCAGATATTTGGATTTATATAAAGAAAGGAAGAACATCACAGAAGGAATGAATGAAGGTAAAATAAAATCTTTTACTTTTCTTATTCTGTATTAATTGAAAACTTAAACGTTTAAAGTGGCAACAGTAATAATATATTTACTGCTTACAGTATATGAATAAGTGAAATGAAGGACAGCAGTGACACAAAGGATGGGAGGAAATAATTGAGGATACATGTTTCAAGGGACTTGCACTAAATGTGTAGTGTTTTTTAAGATGGGTTAAAATTAATTAAAAATGTATATTGTAAACCCCAGAGCAATCACTGTCTTAAAAAAAAAAGTATAATTGATACACTGAGAGAAAAGATAACATAGAATTATATAAACTGCTCGATTAAAACTAAGGAAGAACAGAGAAACGGGGAAATAAAGAAAGACAACCAATGGAGAAATGATTGTCTTATTCACAAATTGTGCTGGAACAATGGGTGTCCTTATTTTTTTTTTTAAAAAAAGAATGCAGACACAGACTTTTCATATTACGTAAAAATCAACTGAAAATTCATCATAGACCTAATATAAAATATGTGGAAGTAAACAGGAAGAAATTGACAGGACCTGAGGTTTGGTATTGAATTTTTTGCTATAGCTCAAAAGAATGATCCATGAAAGAAAAGAAAAAGGTAGGTTGAATTTTACTAAAATTAAAACTTCTGCTCTGAAAAAGAAAATAAAAAGATGTTAAACTGAAAGAATGAGCACCAAATTGGGAGAAACTATTTGTAAAGCACATATTTGGTAAAGTATTTGTACCCAAACTATAGAAAGGACTCTTAAAAGTCAACAATAAGAAAACAACCCAAATTAAAAATGGGCAAAATATCTGAACAGACACCTCACCAAAAAAGTATACATATGCCAAATAAGTATATGGAAAGATGATCAATATAATTTGTTATTAGAGAAATGCAAATTAAAACAATAAGATACCACTGTACACAGACAGGAGTGGCTAAAATTTAATATGGTAGCACCAATTGCTTGTGAAGGTGTGGAGCAACAGGAACTCTATGTCTGGTGGGAATGAAACTTGGTACTGCCACTTTGGAAGACAGTGTGGCAGTTTCTTAAAAAGCTATGTAAACATAGTCTTGCTATGTGATCCATCAATGACACTTCTAGGTGTTTACCCAAGTAATTTGAATCCTTATATCTACACAAAAACATGTTTGCAAATGTTAGCATCATTATTTAAAATTGCCCAAAATGGGAAGCAATCAAGATTTTCTTCAGTAAGTGAATGGATAAACACACTGTGGCACATCCATGCAATGGTGTACTATTTAATGATAAAAAGAATGAATAATCAAGTCACACAAAGACATAGATAAATCATTAATTCATATTGCTATGTGAAGAAATCCAGTCTGAAAAGGCTGCATACTGCATGATTCCATTTAGGTGGCATTCTGTAAAAGAAAAGCTAGTGAGGTTATAAAAAGGTATGTTTGACAGTGCTTTGGGGAGAAGTTAAGTAGGAGAAAGAAGTACATTTTTTTAAGGTGGTGAAACTATTCTGTATGATACTATAATAGTAGAAACATGACACTATTAATTTGTCAAAACCCATACAACTTTACAACCCAAAGAATGACCATTAATGTATAAAAGTTTTAAAAGAAAGCATTTAGGAGGTCAAGAAACGCATAATGTGACGAGGGAATCTATCTGTAGTACAAACACATAAAATGATTCACTGCAGTTTGTAGGGGAAAGATGCTGACATTGCTACTTTGGAAATGAGTGGAGTTTGTAAATCTAAAGACAATGCCTTCTAGGTGATACAATTGTTTCCCACGGTGTATAGTTTAACGATTTAACAGTTAAGTAAATAGATGGTGGGTAGTGAAAGCCAGGTAACCACTGTTGGAGTGGGAAGTTACAAATAACATGTACAGGAAGTTAGAATGATCCATATGGGAGTGAACTAGAGTTTGAGACATCAGTATGAACTTTTGGCTTAGAATAGACAGATGTGTGTTTATATATGAGTTTGCATGGCCATATATTCATATATTTCTTGCTCTTTCAACTGAGAGGCATTAGAAGCAATGATACTCTAGTAACAATGAGCATACATGGTTTCTAATATTCTCTACTGTAGTGCTAGAAAGTAAGAAAATGTACATGGGCATGCGTACACACACACACACACACACACACACACACACAGGGTATGTCAAAGGGATATAAGTGCCAGCTGAAAATTCCCAATTGCCAAAGCTGAAACAATCTGAGCATCAAACTAAATAAAGTAAAATTGGATTATAAATCAGAATAAATAATAAATATCGATGAGTCCATAGTGATATAAATGACTAAATAAATAAATGTGAGAGCATAGACAAATCTCTCATGCACAATTCCAAATAATTTTATATATATATATATATATATATATATATATATATATATATATATATATATATATATATAAATGGACAATATGGAAAGGGAAGGATAAGTAACTTGGCAAGGAGAGACCTGATAGGCAGGTGATCAAGGTAAACAGCAACAGTGATAAGTCACATTAATAATGTATACCTGTAATAGATGTGATGAGAATGGCAGTTTACTTATGTGCTGTTCCTCTCCAAAATTTATAACCATACCTCTAATCATGAGAAAAAAACATCAGACAAATTTCAACTGAGGGACCTTCTGTAAAATACCTGCCCAGTACTCCTCCAAATATCGAGGTTATCAAAAACAAACAAAAAAATCTGAGAAACTGTCACAGCCAAGAGAAACCTAAGGAGGTTTGACAAATAAATGTAATGTGGTTTTTTGGATGAAAACTTGGAACAGAAAAGCGATATTAGGTAAAAACTAAGGAAATCTTAATAAAATATGTACTTTAAAAATAATAATGTATAAATATTTGTTAATGAACTGTGAAAAATATACCATACAAATGTAAGATGTTATTATAAAAATAAGGGAACTTGGGTGCAGGGTATATGTAAGCTTTCTGTACTACTTTCGCAACTTTTCCATAAATGTAAAGCTTTTCCAAATTAGATGTTTATTTTAAAATGTAATCCAATGTGGTAGATTCCTAGATGATACGGATATTATTTTCAATAGTTGGGTTTACTAACAAGTTATTCTTTACTAGGTAAAAATTAAATCCAGAGTAGGTAGCTTTTCTCATTGCCCTTCTCATCTGTTAAGAACAAAACTTGGCTGAAAGATAAATAAAGCTGGTTTTTTTGTCTGTTTGTTTATTGGATGATGGGCTTTTATCAGAATTAGAATTAGATGTCTGAGTAGTTGCCTATCCTTTTGTATATCCTGATTTAATAACAATTTTGTGATTTTTATATTAAAAATAATGTGTGGACCTACATCCTCTATAATGTTAGATAATTTATTGCCTGTTCTCACAATATCAGAGATTTTTGCTCATGTACTTTATCATTTCAGGTAGTTTTTTTTTTTTTAAATCTTATTTCTCCCATGATTCAGCTCCTATCTCTATATGTGTTATATTCATATGTTTTTCTATCACATTTAATTATGAGATGCCTGAAGGTATTTTGTTGTTGTTGTTGTTAGGAAGTATTACAAAAATACCATGTAACAAACTCTAATATTCAATCGCATCCAACAATAAGCCCTTACTTATTCCTGAAGATGGAGTTTAGCTGATCTAATCTGAGTTTAGCTGAGGGTACTTCTCAATGTGTCTCTTTTTCTCCTACTAGATTTGCAAAACTAGTCCAGAAGTGTTTTTCTTATTGTGAGCTAGAAATAAAGAGATGCAGTGGAAACAGGAAAGGCCTCTTGCATCCTAGGTTTGGAACTAACACTGTCAACCCTGCCTGCTCCTTCTATTGGCCAAATCAAAGCATATGCTTATTTCCAAAATCAAGAACCAAGGAGGTATTCTCTATCCACAGTGGAAGAACCCTAAAAATTTTCAAAGGATATGGTAACAGAGAGAGAAGAAAATTAAGACTAGAAACATAATTAACAAGTGCTTTTTTACCCCCCTCACTTTTCACTCCTTTACTCCTTGAACAATGCCTGATACATAGTATTCATTAAATTTCTGTTGAATGAGTGAATGAGTGAATATTTGGCTAAATGGATAGATACTTCAGTTTCTGAGGTTTTTAGGTACAGATAGATGCAAATGCATTTTACATGTAAAACTTTAATGACATAGGACCATAGTAACGTTATCATATTATCTTTATGATTCCCAATCAAACAAATCTTGGTGATATCTACAAAATATATTAAACTTCAAGTGTTATGTTCATACTTTTTGTATGACTATATAGTCATCTAGGTTAAAAAGTTTTTTTTAATGAACTTTTTTTTGCAGTTTCTTTTCTCAGAAAGTCTGTGCATATTAAGCTTTTGTGTTTTCTTGTGAGATTTGTAAGGCTTCTGTCTCTTCATGTTGCATGACCTTTTTAGAAAATGATCATACTGTTAATAAGATGTGAATTAGTAGACAGCTTAGATGGATTTACGTGTAAGACACGTTTTCTTATGTTGTTCTCGTTTTCTGTAAGTGTAAGAAATAGTAGCACTGTTCAAATTGCTGTATCTTAAATTTCTCTAAATTGCATTTTGAGATTTTGTTAGCAAACATCACAGAAATCAAATCAATTAATAGAAATATGTTGGTACCTCTAGGACCTGACAAAGATAAGAATGATACTAGGGCCCAAGGTGGTATCTGAGGAAGTATCAGTTTGTAGGTTTTAAAATCAGAGAAGTCTGAGAGGTAAAACAGCAATTATACTTTCATTATTGGTAGTAAGTACGGTGGCACTTTCATGAGATCTTCCCTTGAGGACAGAGGCCATTAATTCTCCTATTGGCTGATAGCCCACACACGTGTCGTTTTCTAGGCGTGCCCTCTGTGGAAGGTGCTACCTCACCAAATGTTCTGTCTCCTCTCCCTTCTGGCGTCCTGCATTCAGTGACTGGTTTATACAGGGCTGCAAATACCTGGCGTCTGGCTTCCCTTTGAGATGACTCTGAAAAGCCCAGTTGCCTGTGAAAACACCTGAGGTCTCTGCTGCAGTTGCATCACAGTTCAGCCCTACTGTCTTCTCAGTCTTGCTTCCTTCTCCTCTTTCCAGGCGTTGTTCTCCAGACCATTCCTCAATAAACCTCCAGATTTCCCATCTCTATCATAGAATTGGCTTCTAGGGAACCTGTAAGCCACTCCCTGTAAGAATTAACTCACTTCACCTGTTGAGATGTGGACAACTTTGTCCCCTTTCGTTCCATTCTTGTCATATCACATTTATGATACAAGAGATTGTATGTTCTCTGGAGAGTCACTTAAATGAAAAGTTTCTAGCCTGATGCACATGGGCTGTAGATATTCACACAAATGATATTCAGCTACATATATTCAGCACAAAAGAGAATTTAAAAAACTGTTTGCAACTTCCATACTACATAGGGAGTTTTCTCAACAATGGATGATTGTGCACAAATGTACAGAATGAGAGAAATGATATGCTCATATATTAAAGTATGTAAATCTATGTCTTGATCAACAGACTTCTGTAAGTCTTAATAACAGCATGGCAAAAACAAATGCTGCAGGGAAGTTGAATTATTGATGATATCCAGAAAGAGATTATCAATTATGAATTGTGATATTATTTCCAGCTATGGTTTTTCTTCATTGAATGTCTTATCAATAATTACTACATGTTTGCCACATGTGTAGACAGAAATCATTAGCTTTTCAGAAAAGAAAAAATGTTTGTGTTGGACATAAGCAATAGTTTTTATATAAATGTCTTCAGTCTGAAATATAATCTGAAACAGTACATAACATTGTTCTAATGAACTAATACAAGTTCCAAATTACCAAAACTATTACTAAAATGAATCTTTAATCTCATAGAATCTAATTTAATAAATATTTTTTTCTCCATATTAAAATATGCATAACATTGTACTGTTTCTATGTAAACTTGTGGGGAAAAATCTATCACTCTTGTTGATTATTTTAAAATGAAATTGTGGCTTTATATGGCATTAAAAATACCACAGTGATTTAAAAATAACAAAAAGAAATCAGTCTCTAATATAGTGACATTACATTTTACTGAGTATAAAATATAATAGCTGTAAGAATACATGGAAAATTTTCATTTAACTGCAGAAACATGGCTTATATGTACACACACACACACATGCATGATTACCTAGACATAGATTTGCATGTGGTTGTATGAGCATGTGTGTATGTGTGTAGTTGTGTCAGGTGCATGTATGTGCATAGTCGTGTGAGGTGTGTGTGTGCTGATGAACAATGAATTATGCTGTACTGGGCAGCAGAAGGATGATTCAACATACCCTAGTCTAGGATTAAATATTGATTTTCCTTGAAGGTAGTGAATTAGAGAATGAAAAGATATTAAAATATAAGTACTGTCATCAAGCTATCAAATACATTTATTGAAGGTGCTTTTATGTATGTCTTTATACAAAACACTTCCCTAAATAGCAAAAGAGATGGATCCTACCCATGAGAAGTTTATCTTCTAACAAAGTCATAAGCATCCTGATTTATATCACATTAATTTAATGTTAGCATCATAAATACTTGAGGGCTCCTTAATCCAAGCTTTACTCCCACAGCAACCAGGCAAATATTTGAACAGAACACCTGCATTCTTAACTTTTATTTTCAGAGACTGTCAACAATCACAGGAAAACAAGTTAGTTCTGGTGGCTTTACTGATCACATGCAACTACTGATAGAATTATTTGATCCTCTATCGCTCTCTCTCTTTTTTTAATCCTGGCCTTTCAAGTTCTTTCCTTGTCTTTTCCCACTTTGTCTCCATCTTCCCCTGTTTCTCTTTCTGAAACAATTACTTTGATAGAATTTTCCCCCTAACATCTACCGTCGGGGAGAAATTGTATAAATTATCCACTTAGTGAATGTTACAATAGGGTATTTAATTCATAAACGGTTGCAAAGCTGAGCCTGTAATGCACTCTTGCAGATTTCCTGGCTATATCTCTGCAAAGATGACAGCACTGAGACTCATTCGGAGGTCACCTTCCACTCTTACACTAGCCCCCACTGAGGCTCCCTTTCTGTGGTGTGAACGTTTTGACACCAAATGTATGTCTAAATGACTATGGCTACCTAATTCCTCCTTGCCTCATGTTTTTTTCTTTCCCTTAAGCATCCATCTGAAATATCATAACACCCTTCAATCATCCTTTATCTTCTTTATGCATGTTTCTATACTCTTCTGCTCTTAAAGTTCTGACACTTGATTTATGATCCCAGCACCAACTTTCATAATAAGCTGCCCTATTAAGTCTTCAGCCTCTTCATTGAACCATTGAGCTACCTCTTGCCTTAATAAAGACTCGTTGATATACTGATGATATTATTATTATTATTATTTCACACACAAGCATACATTATGCCACACCCAATAACATGGTCAAAAGCCTGAAAATGAGGTCAGCATTGTTTTACCTCGTCATTGTCTTTTCCAAAGCATTACTCTTCTACCCCTGGGAGGAAAATACTCCCTTCTCTGTGATTAGTACTGTATGTCTATGCCACCTTGTCTTTCTCCACTGCAATCACTAGCCACCATCTTAATTCTTTGTATGTGATAAAGTCTTTTGGTATTTTCTTTCTACCACATAATTCTAAGCATCAGCTAGGGTGATTTCAGCATCCATGTTGATAATGAATCCAATACCTTAGTTCTTTCAGTTCCATGTGATATCCTGTATTCAATCCTACCCTAATCACCAACGTACTCAGTAACTCCGTGACTCTGGTTATTGTTATAATCAGAAACACCCCACCCCAATCCAGTTATGAACTAGTTAACAAGCAGGATGAGTTGTGAGAAATGCATTGTTAGGTGAGTTTGTCATTGTGTGAACATCATAGAGTGCACTTACACAAGCCTAGATGGTATAGACTACCATACACCTACCTAGATGGTATGGCCTATTATTCATAAGTTACAGTTAAGACACAATGGCAAATATTTGTTTATCTAAACATATCTGTCATATAAAACATACAGTAAAATGCAGTGTAAAAGATAAAAAAATGGTATACCTGTATAGGGCACTTACCATGAATGGAGTTTATTGGACTGGAAGTTGCTCTGAGTGAGTCAGTGAGTGAGTGAATGTAAAGCGTGGGACATTACTGTACAGTACTGTCGACTTTATAAACACTGTACACGTAGGGTGCATTAAATTTATAAAACAACACAAGATTAAATCAAGCACAAGAAAAAATGATGCAATCAAGAGCTACAGCAAACACCCAATATATGAGGCTGCTTCTGGTGAAATAGGACATAGTGTTTTACAGCAAACTTTTTTTTTCTTTTTTAATAAGCATTGTGTCCTGCACAATGAGGGTTGTGGGGAGGGAGAAGGGTGGCACAGGGTTAAGAAAAGACAGTAGCCACGAATAAACGCAGGGCCAAGGGGATCAGCCTCAGGGACTGAACTCCGAATCGGGCCAATGCGTAGTTTTTATTGGTAAACTTTTAAAGAGGTAACGATTGTTAATCTCAAGATCTCTGTGTTACGTAGCCTGCTGGCTGTCTCTCCGAAAGTTGCCAAGGTGTTCCAGCCTGAACTTTGCCTTCACACACACGCATATCTCCAAGGAATCCATTGAAGGGGAGGGACCGATATAATTCCATCGGGTCTCAGTTTGCTGAGACTTCCCCTCAAGGGAGCTTTTCCAATATCTCTCCATTGGGCCTCAGTTTGCTGAGGCACTCCCTTGTGAAATCCTGGGAAGGGTGCAGGGGAACAAACGGTCTGGCCGCTGTAAGGCAACAAATAAATAGAAAGATTACACTCTGAAATAATAATAAAAAGTATAGTATATGCACAAATCAGTAACATAGTCTTTTTTTTAAATCATTATCAAGTATCATGTACTGTACATAATTGTGCTCTACTTTGATACGACTGGCAGTACAGTAGGTTTGTTTACACCATCCTCACCACAAACACGCGAGTATTGTTTTGCATCACAAAATCACAACAGCTACTGTGTCAGTAGGCAATAGGAATCTTTCAGCTCCATGATAGTCTTATGGGACCTCCCTCATACCTGTGGTCTGTTGTTGACTGAAAGGTCATTCTGTGGCTGTATTCTACTGTCTGTTTGTAGCCTTAATGACCTCAGTTGTTGCATACCCTCAACTTCAACTATTTTTTTGCAATCACATAGGCACTTCTATTTTTTGATGTCATTGCAATCACATAAGCACTCCTTTTTCTTGATGTCACAATCTCTCAGTAGTTCAGCTCTCTTTTAGATTCACTTTTGCTGCTCTGAGTATCTTTTATGGCCCTTGATCAGTACCATCTGCTGTGTTGTATCCCTGCCTCTGTTTCATCCTTCCAGCAAAACTCCAACCCTGGGTCCATGCTGCAGACTTCCTGGAGCTAATGGAGTTTGAATAAAACTCTCTTGTCCCACTATTACCATTCTGCTTAAGATTCCCATCTTCTCTCCCTTGTCCTGTGAGAACGGTATCATAAATAGTCTCCATGCATTCATTCTTTACCACCTTTAATCTATCTTTCCTGTTCTATTCATAATAACCTGTATAAGATATGTCTCACTACAGTCACCTGCTGAACACTCTGTAATTACTTGCCTATAGAATGAATGACTAAGTCCTGTCATGGTTTTATGACCCTATACACGAAGATCCTCTGCAATCTCAAGTCTTTCCACTCCCCATCTTGCCTTTTATTCCCTGATAATGAAAAAAAAAAAAAATCCATATCTTCCACTTACGCCATTTATTTTACATTTTCATTTCTTTCTACAGATTATTCCTTTGCCTGGAATACCTATCCATCTTCTTTTCTCTTGATAATTGTATTCATTCTTCAAGACTCAGTTTAGGCATTATATTCCTCAGAGAGGCTTTCTAGGGTCCCCAGTTTGAGCTAAGTATCCCCTTTGTTGCTACCCAGCCCCCCAGTAAAAACTTCTTCATATCACCTATTGAATTTTATTATCTGTGAAAGTTCCTCCCAACATACTCTGAGTTCCATGAGAGAAGGGCTATGTTCTTTTCCTTCAGCTTCTCAATGACTTCTTACTGTTCTGAGGGTAGATACAGAAATTGTTAAAATGGTCTGTAAGGCTCTGAGTCATCCTTGTGATATCTTGTCACTAGGATTTTGCAGATGTTGGTCTTCACTTTGGAATGGCCTCTTGCTCTCTGCCCCTTCGGTTGCCTTTCCTCAAATATTGACCTGCACATACATCCCTTCTGCTTGTTCACTTTAACTCATCCATATACTTCACTTTAAATTCATTTCATCAGGGAAAGCTTCCCTGACCCTAAAATTAGGTTAACTCTCTCCATTATATTCCCTAGATAACCATTTGTACTGCTTCTTCATAACAGTTTGTAATTATACATTTTTCTGATTATTTGATTATGCCTATCTTGGTCCAGGTGGATATAACTCTGTTGGCAAGGATTGTGTTTACTTTGCTTCTCCTTTTACTGCCCAATACTTTGCCCAATGCTTGGCACTTAAAACACTTTTAATGAATAAACAGGTTGAATAAGCTCACAAATGGTTAACTTCCTTTTAGGACAACACCAGTGCTGGACTCAGTGTTTCATGTATAACGGACTTTCAAATATGCTTCTGAACTGAAATTAATGTAGCAAAAGGCTGACATTTGTGAGCTATTAACAGTGAAAAATGAAACTATTAGGAAACATACAGAAGTTATATTTATATTTCAATTTTTAATTTCCCACCGAATTATTTTTATTGGCAACAAGGCATATTTAATTTATTCAGTGTTTGAGACCTGTCAATTAGATAGACGAGGCTTAGATGTCTACAAATGTATGAAAATATCCATCTTCCTTTTGCTCAGCAGGCACTCCTCTGTGAAGTCTTGATTGGAGTCCTCCCATCCCCTAACCTGTCATGTCTGAGTAAATCGACTCTGTCCAGATGGGTTCTCTTTCTGTGTGGAACCTGTCTCTATCATCTCACTTGAGTATATTAGGTTATTTGTTTACATGTCTGTCTCTTGTGCTGGAATGTGGGCTCTTTGGGGAAGCAACTTTCTCATTTTCATCTTCGTATTCTCAGCATCTACCATGGTGTCTGGCACAAACAGGTTTTTGTTCAATGAACAAGTGATTCATTTAATGAGGATCTCAGAATCACTAAATGCTTTTCATAATGGAATTATAAATAATGGCTTAGCCTAGAATTACTTTGTCTGAAAAAAGACTTTTTCTTACAATAAGTAAGCCAAGCAATTAATATATTTGTTGAGTTTTCTTTCTGCCTAATGTATTTTATGCGTTCTGTTCATTTATTCATGTATCTTCTTCAATGTGCTATCTTGTGGCAAACTTTTACTGATTTTGAATAAAACTCAAAGTCTAAAATTGAGTATTAGGACTATTTAGTATAATTAAGGGAATGTAGTTCTAATTACATTATCAGCATAATAGTAATTGTTCTTAAATTTTCATATAGCAACTTCCTTTGAGGTCTCCAAATATATAGAAGGAAAGAATTCTCAATTTTGTGATCTAATTCTTGAAGTGTTTATTGTGGTCATAATCCTTCTCCACAAATTAGAATGATACAGTTAAATTTAATGGAAATAACAACTACAGTTATATAATACCTTCCATTAAAAATCTCATTAGTACTTTAAAGATATTTAGTTTATTTTATAGTGTGTCTGAGCAACTGCATGTGTATCCATTATTATTATCTGTACTTTTTTCTCATGTTGGACTGATGACTGCCTACCAATGGGTCTTTAATTGTTTTATATTACCGAAGTAGACTTGGTTTAGTGTACTGTGTAATGTGCTATTATACTATGTACTGTGTGATGTTATGGGATACATGATACAGGCCATATTCTTAACTACAGGCCAGGTTTTTGAGCATCCCCAAAGCTCCTGAGATTGGCCACACAATGCATTTTTGACATTGTCATCCCTTGCAGAAGGGTGGTCTATGAATAAAAAATTAGCAATTCTGAATCCCAGTTCTCGTGACCAGCTGTTGTTATCCTTCCCCTAGGTAGGTGCCAAGGTGCCAGTACAGATCCCAATTCTGAGACCTCTTTGATTTAGCTAGCCTGCTACACATTCCATTAGCATAATGATTTGTTTTTCTCTTCAATAAATTATTTACTCATTAGGAAGTTTGAGAATTATGCCCTTTAAAGGAGACAGTCAAAATACATTGTTTTATTTTTAATGCCTACATTTTTATTTTTAATTTTTTATATAAATCTCAGCTAATCAACTCAATACAGTCTGCTAAGCGAGTGGGATTCTAATAAATAAAAAAAGTCTGTCAGTTGTCAGATGGTAGCACACAAACTAGAAGATACTAAGAGAGAATTGATTGAATATGTATGACACCCGACAAGCCCTGTAGAGTGAAAAGCTTTTGCAGACTGAGGTGTTATCTCTCATTTCCTCCGGGATAGGGCAAGGGCAGCATTGAAGACATACTAACAATGTTAGAGCACTGCATAATAATAATATTTATAATAATAATAAACCCACCAAAGTGAAAAGGGTAAAAATCACATGTTTCAGTAGTTACTTCTGTGTAACCAGTTGCAGAGGCTGATCATAATTATAAAAGAAAAATGTAAGCAAACATAACTAAAACGTAGCTTAATCATTTCCCCAATAAGATTAGGTCTAATTCAAATGAACCAACAAACCAAAACAGTTACAGAGAGAAGAACATAAGAAGATTGCTTATGGTTATTTCCCATGCTCTGCTTGTTCACGTTTTCAACTGTTGGGACTTGTCACAGTCTGTCCTAACGTGATAGTAACTTTGATAACATGAACAAGCACAAACAGAAATAGGGCAGCGGCAGCAAACGGGCTGATTTACACTGCACTTTCCGGCACTGGAATTAACGTCACACGAATTTCTGCTTCATCTAGGCCAAATGCCTTTCCAAAAAGCAGTCTCATTTGAACCTTTAGTGTACTTACTACGCTCTGGATTTCAGTGACCGTGAAAGAACGGAGGCTGAACACCACTGGGTGTCAAAATGTGTTTTCCAGCCCTATGTCAGGGTCCTTTAGCACTGCAACATTTGTAATTTCTGAACAATTCCCAGAAAACTTAGGGGTTGTTGACCTGAACTAAACTCCCTATGGCTAGCAATGTCATTCTCTCTCTCGTTTCACTTTCCGGGTTGATAAAAATCAATACTTTCTCGCTCATAGAATTCTGACTTTCCAAGCAGTGTTCAGGTTCATGTGAAATGTGTGGAGCAGACAGAGGGACAGGAGCTGTTATTTTATCTTCTAGAGCTATTTCCTGAACTCATCCAAGCAGGGATAAAGCTAGAAATGTTATACAAAGCAATTATTTTGAAATTAAACAGTTTGGGATTTTTTGATGGAGTTAATATAATTTTTGAAAAGAGTTCACAGTGTCATTAATATCTATCTTCAATCCAACTACTGTTAAAATAAAATCTTTGAGCTTATTGCCCATTCGCTCCCATTCTGTTTGATTTCAGTTATTGCCAATTCATTTTTTTCTTAAGGAAAATGAAGTTTACAACTGTTGTATGCTTGGAAAAAAAAATCTAAAAAGATCATAGAACTATGACCTCCCATTTGGTTTTACTCTACATCTCCCCCCAAAATAAGGAAAAATGAATTTGCATGGGACTCTTTCCATTTCATTCCTTCTGGAAGAAGCTCTTTGTGGTGTGTAGCTTTCTTAAAATATAACTAAACATTCTGAAAATGGTTCAATTTCCTGTTATGTGGGCTGGCAAAAGATAATTCAGTCTCTTTCATATGATAAATCCACTTCTATGCAATGCTGTAAGTCAAGAGTAGGCAAACATTTTCTGTAAGGGGCCAGATAGTAAATATTTTAGGCTTTGCAAGTCCTATGTCCTATGTTGTAGCTACTCAGCTTCTGCCATGGTAGTAGTAAAAGCAGCTAAAGATAACATGGAAATGAATGAGTGCGGCTGTACTCTAATAAAATTTTATTTACAAAATCATGTACGGGGCCAGTTTGTCCCATCATAGTTTGCCAACCCTTGCTCAAAGCTAATGATTCTCAAACTTTAGTTCACATCGGAGTCGTCTAAGAGCTTGGCCCAGACTTATATTGGAACCCCACCACATATCTAGTGAATAGAATGGAGGTGTTCTGATTCCATATATATAATATATATGACAGCAAAATTAATATATTTAATAAGCAATTCAGGTGATTTTGATGAGTCTCAAAGTATACATCACAGCTCCAGGGCATATTCTTTAGAATTTCATTCCTGGTTTACTGGATCGGGGACTCGATTGTCCTTATTTTCCCTGATACTCAGGAAATATTCTTATGGATTTACACTAGTCTATTTCCTTGACACTTATCCAGATGCAAGGGCTTTTGAGCATCACAGTGGTGGAAATCTTCCTGCAAAAATTAAATGTCAAGATGTACACTCAACTGTCATAGAAAACAAATTCACATAAGTGATAGTTGAGAAACAACCTTGCCAAGTCTATAATTCTGCTGCTGAGATATCGTATAGCAGCAGTGCTCTGGAGGTCAGGGTATCTAAAAAGAATAACAGAATAATGCTTCAATTTTATTGAGTACTTATTATGTGCCTATGCCATTCAAATCTTTGTATCTGTTAATCTGTTTACTTCTTATATCAACCTTTTGAGGTAGGTGATATTATCACCTTCCCCACCCCACCTTTTTGTTGTTGTTTGTTTGTTTGCATATAAGGAAAGAGAACCACAGAGAGATTAAGGAGTTTACTGAAGTCCCACCACAGAGGTCACTTATCCTCTGTTCCAAGTTTTTATTATTAGGCAAGAAGAATTCATAAAAGAAAAAAAATCAGCAATAATACATAATTCAGAGAAAAATAAGAAAATATTACTAAATCTATGTCATATTAGGCAGCTGACTTAAAATAAATATTTTAAAAAGTCATCTGGTGATGATAACACAGGGAGGCTAAGGAGGTGTTTGAGTTCCTGGCAACTTTCATGTCATAATATCCTGAAATAGAATTCTTTAGAAAAGACATATTTAAAAAAAATTCAAATAGAGGAGAATCAACCACAGCATCTGATGTGGGGGGAAAAAAGATGGAAAAAAGATCTACCATTAAACAGATTCAGAATGTTCATACTTAACATAATGAAATAAAAAAAAATCAAGGATGTTAGTTATGCAATGACTGTGGTTTAACTAGTTTCATTTAATAGTGCAAATAGAGAGTTCTAAATAAACCAATGAGAGGTTCTTGAGAATCTAGGGCACTACCTGTGTACAAAGCTGGAGGTAATTAATCTATTTTGCACCCATGTACACACGAAAGGCTATGCAACTACAGAGATCTGTGAAATGCTGGTACTCAGAAAGGCAAGTTCAAAGCCAGTCTAGCATTTGTGCAACAGAAGGCAGTACAGTAAACCCAGAAGGACATGAACATTCCAGAGCCTGATTCCAAGAGGTATTTGGTATAACTGAGCTCCATAAGTGTAGGTTCCACATTCATGATCTTTACTGTTACAGTGCTACTGTGCCTGGTGCCAGGGTAGATGTTCACTAAATCAGTATTGTCTGACTGTCTGACTCAGGGGACAACTAGGATGGAAATTATACCAGATTGGAAAACAAACAAACAAAAAACAGAAAAAAATGCCTAAAGACTTCAGGCTTTCTAATACTTGTGTTACAAAATGTAACATTTATAAAGACATCACAGAATTACATTTCCATCCCATGTAACAGGATTGAATGCCCATTCCACCCAAGAGTTTCAGGGCAAGCCCAAGGACTTAAGGAATTTACCTCATGCAACTCAGAAGCTCAGAATATTCTATGGAGGTTAATTTAATTTAGAGACGACATTTTTTCCACTGGTATTTTATCTCATATTTCTAAGGAAATCTTAGAAACCATTAGAGACCAAAACTTGGTACTTATTTTATTTATATGATTATGGTATGACTGACTTTCATCATTTTCATATCTATAGTAGACATTTTATTTTTAGTTGATCAATTGATTTTAGGCTATCAAAAATGTAAAGAAGGCATTAATTATGTAGTAGAGAAATAAAGATAGAATAGAGAAACATTCCTTTGCTAAAGCATGGCATATAGGAAATTTTTGTTTTAATGCAGATGTTATAATTATCAACTTAAAGAAATATAGGTTTCCTTAAGCATGCAAAGGAATTCCCTTACCCTTTCAAATTTTGTTGTTGTTTTTCCTAAGAAGCTGAAGATAATAAAAGCTGGCAAACTATTAATCTGTTTCTTAATGCTGTTTCTTCACTCTGAACTGAGTCTCATTAAACAGAGATGACAAGAGTGCATTTCCTCAGCACAGAGCATGTCTCACCACAGACGCTTTCACTTCCTTCACTTCCCTGATACAATTCCCAAGACTCCCCAAAGGGAAGACACTGGGAAAAACTAGGAAACTCACTATATGCACAGGGAAACAACCTGTGAGTTTGTTTTTTCATATGCATGCATGCATGCCTTTGTGTGTATGTGTTTTATTGTAAACTACAGTGGAATGATCTCCAGAATAGAGTGCAAATATATGTATACCTTCTTTTTTTTTTTTTTTTTTTTTTTTTTTTTTAATCACGAACAACATATTCCAAAGATCATCCATAGTAGTATATACAGAGATAGTTGCACATCATTCCATAGTGGGAATTGCAATAGTTTAGTCAACATTTTGAGTTTACAAATGGTGCCCTTATAAACAGTCTTGAACATAACGTATTTTTGCATATTGGTGCCAGTGCGTGTTTAAATAGATCCCTGAAAGTAGAATTGTAGACTCAACAAGTGAGGTATATATATTCATTTTGCTAGGTGTTGCCAAACTAGCTGTATCTGAGTGTTTGCTTTCCCACAGTCTCACTGAAAGAATATGCTGTCAAACTTTTCATTTTTCCAGTCTGATGGTAGATATGTGAGTATTTCAATGTAGTTTTAGTTTGTAATTGTCTTATTATGAGAAGCCTGAACATTTTATCTTGAGGTTAAAGTCCATTTGCATTTCTTTTTCGGTGAACTATTTCTATAATATTGTTAGCCTTTGTCTTATCTGTATTTAAAACTCTTTGTATATGAGGGGTATCAACTCTTTGTGATGTAAGTTGTCATTATTTCCCAGCTTTTCATTATTCTTTTTTCTTTGCTTATGTGTGCTTTGCCATACAAGAGATTTTCCTTTTAAATTTTTATGTAATTAAAATTCATTTTTTTCTCTTCTGATTTTTGATTTTGTATCATAATTTGTAAAATTTCCCCCACTCCCAAATTATAGAGAAGTCACATGTATTTTCTTTTTCTACCTTTCACTCTTCACATTCAATTCTCTGGTGCAATTAGAATTTATAAATTGTAGTTAATCCAATTGCACTAGCTTTCTTGTACCAGGTTCTCCAGTTATATTAATACTTCCTACTTAAAAGAGTAGTTTTCCCCAATATTTGAGATGCTGCCATTATCGTATTCTGAATTTCATACACAATTAGACTATATCTGGATTTTCCATTCTGATCTATTCATCCGTCTTTTTATTAATGCATTGATACCAGACCCTTTTTATTTTATTCTTTTAATCACAGAGGCCTTATAGTATGTGTCAATGTTTTGCAGGACTATCCCCCCATCATTGCAGTGATTTTTTTGGCTTGTACTTGCTTGTTCATTTTACATATGAATTTTATAATCAGTTTAGTTCCAAAAATATAAAGCATCAACAAAAAAACTGATACATTAGAATCGTATTGGTGTATAAATTAGCACAGGAAAACCAGTATCTTTATGATGTTTAGTCTTCCTATCCAAGAATATCATTTTTTAAAAATTTATTAAAGCCTATATACAAAGGTTTAAAAATTAAGTTCACGAACTCATCCTACAGTGTTTCCCTGAAAATAAGACCTAGCTGGACAATCAGCTCTAATGCATCTTTTGGATCAAAAAATTAATATAAGACCCAGTCTTATTTTACTATAATATAATATAACATAATATAATATAATGTAATATAATATAGCAGGTCTTTTATAATATAATATAATGTGATATAATGTAATGTCATATAATATAATGTAATATAAGTCTCTGTCTTATATTAATTTTTGCTCCAAAAGATGAATTAGAGCTGATTGTCAGGCTAGGTCTTATTTTTGGGAAACAGGGTAGAAAAAGTGCTCCATACCTCATTGCTGAATATCACGATGGTCACCTTTGAAGTATTCCCCTTGGGAAGCTATGCACCAATGCCAGCACCTAGTCCATCCTTCAGAGCAATTTTGGAACTTTTTCTGGGGTGGCCATCAGAGCTGTCATTGTATTACCCTTGATGTCCTAAATGTCCTCAAAATGTCGTCCTCAAGTACTTCCTTTATCTTTGGGTGAAGAGAAAAGTCATTGGGGGCCAGATCAGGTGAGTAGGGAGGGTGTTCCAATATAGTCATTTGTTTACTGGCTAAAACTCCCTCACAGACAGTGCCGTGTGAGCTGGTGCATTGTCATGATTCAAGAGCCATGAATTGTTGGCGAAAATTCAGGTCGTCCAACTTTTTCATGGAGCCATTTCAGCACTTCCAAATAGTAAACTTGATTAACTGTCCAGTTGGTACAAATTCATAATGAATAATCCCGCTGATATCAAAAAAGGTTAGCAACATCATTGCAACAAGTTCTTGAACTTAATTGTCACGCTCCTATATATCTTTCAGGAGAATTTTATGGTTTTATAAATATATGTTTGGACATTTCTTGTTAAGTTTATGTCTAAGTGTTTTATTTTTATGTTTACTATTTTAAATGGCATCTTACCTTCTATAATATCTTCTCATGGGCTTTTGTTTGTATATGAATACTGTTGATTTTTGAATGTTAATATATGAGCTATATACACACATATACATATATAAATATAAATAGAAGATAGAAGGTAGGTAGGTAGACAGACAGTCAGACAGACAGACAGGCAGATAGATAGGCCCACCGTCTCCAAGTACAGGTATTTCCCTTTGTTTCTAATTCTTACACTTCTGTTTGCTTTCCTTTTTCTCTTTGCATTAACTAACATTTCATAACTATTTCAAATAATAGAGGAGATAGTGGGCATCCTTTTTCTTACTTCCTATCGTTAGTGAGAAAGCTATTATGTTTCCCTGCTGAGTAAGATTCTGGCTCTTAGATTGATATACATACAGGTTGTTATACAGTTCATTACAATGACCATCAGTTCCTATTTTTAAGATTTTTTAACATGAATGAGTGTTGTATTTTGTAAAATATCTTTTTCTACATAAATGCACTGTTTTTTCTAGGAACATTTGCTTTGCGTAGCTTCCAGAATGTATTTTCTCTTTCTGCCATCCTGTTTTTTCCTTCCTTTACAGTCCTGAAATTTCTGATGTCCAAAATATGAATGGCTTGGGGCTCATTCCTCTATTATCTTATCTATTTGTACTCACTCTATAAGTAATCTTATCCAGGCTCCTGATTTTACATAACATCTATACAGTGGTAACTGCCAAATTTATATCTGGCAGACTTAGATGAATATACCCATCTGCTTACACATCTTCAATTCTTCACTTTCTCCACCTCAGAATTGCTTCTCATCCAGGTATGTTCCTATCAGTTATCTCATTTTTTAACAAACATTTAGATGGAGCATACTGCTCACCCAGAATTATTCCAAATGATTTACTTATTAATTCACTTAACATTCATAATAGCTCTGTGAGGTAGGTACTACTATTATGCCCATTTTCTCAGTGGAGAAACTGAGGCATGAAGAACTTAAATGCTTGTCTTATATTTTACAGTTAGAAGGTGGAAGCTCTAAGGTTAAATCTGGGCAGTTTGGCTGCACAGTGCATCCTTTTTACTACCACACAATGAATTCTTCTGCTTGCCCAGGCCAATGAACTTGGAATTATTCTTGACTTTCCTATTTCCTTTATACCCCACAAATAATACAGTAGCAAATTTTAATGACTCTTTCAAGATATATTCACAATCCGAACAGTCTTTATCCATTCTGAACACCTTGGTTTAAACCACCATAATTTCTCACCTATATTAATGAAATAGTTCTGTGCCTTTCATACTTTTTGCTTCTACAGTGTATTCTCCACATGGCCTCTATTGTTCTATTTAAAACACACATCAGATCTCATCTGACCTCTTCTCAAAACCCTTCACTGTCTTCCCAAATCACTTAGTAGAAGTCCAACGTTCCTAAAATGACTTAAAAGCTTCTACAAGACCCAGCCTTGTTAACCTTATCACTTGCTCTACATCAGTCACACTGCATTCAATTTTTTTCTGTCTTTTTAAAATTTAAAACCATAAGCATACAAAACTCATTTTATAAGGTTGCATATATGTTTATATCAAATATACTAGAGTGCTGCCCATGACAGAGGCTGGAAAGGGTGCCCACATTAGGGTTGAAGGGCAAAAGGAAAAAAAGAAAAAAAGACTGTAAAGAAATAACAAATCGAGGGGCCTTGCATGGGCCAATGAGAGTGTACTGTGCCACATGGCATTTTTGCAGTGTATTGAATACACCCAGTGTACTCTCAACTCACAGTTTTTGCAATTGCTGCTCCCTCTGCCCAGTACTTCTTTTCCTGAGATATCAATATTTTGCTCTCAACTTATTTCTTTTAAGTCTATAGTCATCTGTCACCTTATGAAGGATCTTTCTTAAATGTCTTTTATAAAATAGAAATTTCACTCATTACTCTCACCTGCATTTTTATAGCATTTGTCATCATCTGAAATATTATGTATGCATATTTGTTTTGTTAATGTTTATTTCCAACATACTCTAATTAGAGACTTTAGTTTCTTTCAATGTTGGATCTTCACTACCTGAAAAAGTACTTGTCATGAAATAAGTGCCTAGTAATCATTAACTGAATAAATAAATCATATGCATATTTCCCTCAACTTAATGGGTGATAGCTCTTCTTACAGACCATTCCACAGTGCTGATATTCCGTGGTGCACCATTTAGGAAACTGAGTTAAGTACTAGAAAATGGTGTTTTATTTAAACTTGATGGGAAGCACATAGATTTCTGTTTTGCTTTGATTGGTGACTAGCTAAATGATGACACTGAATTAAGTCCCTTTTCACCTGCCTCTGTTTACTTGTGTTCAAACTGCATGTAGAATATATTACTTTATCATTATCCAAATCCAACCACATCCTATGTTGTACCGAATAGATATCCCTTAAATATTGGTCTCCTTTTCGTTTCCCCTTATCTTTAATGTATTCCCCAGGACTGGCTAACAAATTTCCACTTTTAAAACAACCTATAGGTTAATTTGAGGCCAAGAAGAATTAACATATTCAGATGGTTTAGGTGGCTTAGTCAGGGCTCAGATACAGTGTTTTTAAAAGTCATGCTTGCCTAGTGTCGGAAAGGGTGTGTGACAGCATGAGTGACACACACTTTTCATCTTTGACTTAGAAGGTAAGTTCCTTGAGAGAAATAAATTGTTCCTTTTTAAAAAGATCTACTCACTATCTAACATACAACATTGCTATTATGTTGCACATAAATTGATACTCCATATATATTTATTATTTGCAGGAATTATCGTTTGCATGAATTATCTTGTGAATGCTAAAGAAACACTTATTTGTATCCAGAGCATGAATCTCATACCTCTGTTTCCTAGGCAACTTTTTCCTTTATAAGAGTGAAAGATCATTAATTTCTAATATATTGCTAGATAAATCTTTCTGTGGCACCCAAGTGTCACCTCTTTACATATCATAAAATAGAGTTCTGGAAGTTATCATGTGAGAGAAAAGCATCTTGTTTCGCTTTATACCTTTTTTGTGCAAAATAAAAATAATTTATATGTTTTGGGGGGGTTAACAGGTGTTGTAACACTCCTCAAAATAATTTATAAAACACTGCTAAAAATATTATATCAGTGTGAATTCTTCTTGAACTCAATACAAGTTCACTTGTCATTTTCCTAACTGATAAAAATCATACTGCTGACAGGAATGAGAAGAGGTATATGTAGAGAATTCATACTGCCTAATTTTTAAAAGAAAGTTTTCCAATGGATTGTCTCATTCTCTAAACAAAAACGTAGAATATACCAAAGAATAAATGGACATGTTCATCTGTTTATTATATTTCCAAGAGTCAGCTCTTGGCCTGTAAGACAGTGATTTGAAGTAGGAAATGAAAAACACTCAATTTCAAAGCATTTACCAAACTTCAACATGAAATTCAGCTTTTTGTGTGTGTGTGTATATGTGAGTGATTGCTTCTTCTCTGAGTTCTCAGTCTAACTGTTGTTTTTGATGGTTTTTAACAAATTCCATATTTACAGACCTTGTTTCTATTGGGTTTAATTCTATTGTTTCTTTGGGTTTAATTGTCTTCAAAAAGAAAATAAATCATGCATAATGGCCAATGAATGCCTGAACAATTGATTAGTAATTATATTTTTATCATTTCTCCTTTCTGTTGAAGTGCATCACTCCAATCCATCAAGTCTGTCAGCCAAGCCACGAGGGATATGATCTAAAGACTGTCATCTCAAAATAAGAAATATCATATGAGTGTGGTGGTATTTGGCAGGTAACCTGGTGTAATGCAGACCTGATTCTGTAGAATCTGATGTTAGCCATATTTCGTAGCCCTGGATTCCAATCCTAGCTTAGTTATTTATTACATGACTTCTCCAAGTCTCACTTTCTTCATCTATAAAATGGAGAGAAAAGTAGCTAGCTTACAGAATTGGTATTTCCTAAAGGAATGTTTGACATAAAAAAATCTACAGACTGAGATAAACCAATTATTTTCAAATTTGGGTAAATAATTGGCTTTGTTTTAATTTAATGTTACCATTTTTGTATCAAGTCATGACTATACCCTTTAAGTTCTCATCCAGTACTGTGTTATACAGAAATAAGCATAGAGAAGTCTGCACATAAAGCATGCCAGGAACCCTTAACAAGACTGTCACTATAACTTTATTACTTTCTAACTAATTCTCCATGTATACCACCAAAATGTTCTTTCACATTTGCAAAGCGGACTATGTTACCAGCTTGCTCAAAATTATTCAGTGGTTCCCATTTATCTACACTAAAAACTAAATTACATCCTCACTGAATATCTAACCACAATCAAATTTCTACTTCTGTCTCATTTCAACATAACATTTCAACAACATTGCCTCCTGACAAACTCACCCTACCTCAAAAGCAACTCTCCATGACATACCAGGCAAACTTAAGTTCTTCTTTTATTCCCATTCCATTCAATATTGTGTATTGAAGCACATGTGTGAATGCATGGATGGTGACTCCAGAATCCAGTGGTGGATAGTCACAGAAACGTATGAGTGCCGCCTAATTTGTAAAACTAGTGCCAAATGGATGGAGTTAGTAGGACCAACCTTGTTGCACTAATCATCTTTAAGGAAGAATAGCACCTTGGGTATAGCTAATCATACATTCCTGAAGGCATAGGCCTTGTCTTTCATGATTATATACTTAGCATTATGCATGGTACACGTAGACAGACAATAAATACTATATATTAGAGAGTAACTGAATACTTTGTCTTACTAGCAGCATGAAGCATAACCTAAGCAGAAGCATTTTTTTTTTTTTAAGATTTTATTGGGGAAGGGTAACAGGACTTTATTGGGGAACAGTGTGTACTTCCAGGACTTTTTTTTTTTTTTTTCTAAGTCAAGTTGTCCTTTCAATCTTAGCTATGGAGGGTGCCATTCAGCTTCAAGTTGTTGTCCTTTCAGTCTTAGTTGTAGAGGGCGCAACTCAGCTCCAGGTCCAGTTGCCATTAATAGTTGCAGGGGGTGCAGCCCACTATCCCTTGCTGGAGTCAAACGGGCAACCTTGTGGTTGAGAGAACGCACTCCAAGCAACTGAGCCATCCGGGATCTCAGCAGCAGCTCAGCTCAAGGTGCTGTGTTCAATGTTAGTTGCAGGCGGCGCTGCCCACCATCCCTTGTGGGACTTGAGGAATTGAACTGGCAACCTTGTGGTTGAGAGCCCACTGGCCCATGCTGGCCCAGGAATCGAACCTGCAGCCTTCGGAGTTAGGAGCATGGAGCTCTAACCGCCTGAGCCACCAGGCTGGTCCCAGCAAAAGCATTTTTAACAAACATTTTATTTATTATGAAAAAATCTGGAGTTAAAGCTGTCTCTCAAATTCTATAATGTTTCATATATTTTGAACTGTGAAAAGATGCTTCCTAATTTTTAAGGTAAAGTCTATTTAACTAAACAAAATGAAAAAAACAAACAAACTCATGCACACTCTGTCTATATTAATCAAATAATTTTATATGCAAGCAAGTAGTTGAGTAAAGTCTAGAATGTAGACTCAATCATACTTCACCGTAGGATAAGAACTACAAGGCCCATCATCTCTGAAGTTGCCTTCTCAGTGTTCAATATATTATAACACAGATTTGAGCCCCAGTGATCTGGAAATATGGTTTCAAAAGGAATTTTATCTCTATTTATATTAGTAAATTTTGGATTTCCAATGGGTCAAATAGCAGACCTCTTTCAGTTGTTGTTTTCTCGCCTGGTATCAAGGCTGTGTGTGTGTGCGTGCACACACGTGCTAGGTATATTTCAGCAGGTCCTCTCTACCCTGATCATATGTATAAGTTTCTTTCTCCAGAGTGTTGCAAATAAATATTGGGTTTGGGGCCTCCCTCACTGTGATTGTTGCTTTATTGAGATTTAGGTACTATAGGCTTAAATTGGGTTGGAATTAACCCACTGACATGTTGATAAATACAATACCCAATTGAACCCAGAGCCTTTGTTGGTGTATTTCACAGTTACTTCCTAGAGTAACAGTGATGGGGGTAAAACAGTGATGGGGATAAGACATCCCATGCCATCAAATGCCATGGGTATTTTCTCCTATGGCCCCAAAGATCATGGTTACTTTTTGGTGACAGAGGCATGAACAACAACAGTGGAAGCATGGAAGGCTTCCTAGGATCTCAGTTCAGTAATCTGGTTTTCGGATTGTGGATGTCTTCTTCCACATGATCAACTACTTGGTGGGCTTTCATATAGCACAGGGAATCAGTCTATCTGCCAAGAGCTCTGGAGAATGGAGATAAATGCCTGACTTAAACAAATAACCAATGGTCAGAAGATGAGGTTCGTTCTCCTGAGCATAGCATTTTAGTCATGGCTCATGCTGGAATCAAAACATGTGCTCCAATATAAGACAAAAGAACTTTGTAAAAGCACCACAGCACAGCTCAAAGCCCAAGCTTTCCAGCAGGCAGCAGCACAACTTAAAGTGCAGACTTAGCAGCAGGCAGCAGAGCTAGTTATCAAGTCAAAAGGAAGAGAAGGAAATCCTACAGGTGGTGGTGGGCATCTCCTGACCATCCTGCTCACAGCACCAGTTGTTTTGTGTTTGCTCCACGGAGGGTGGGATCAACGCTTTTCCCCCAAATTGGTTCAGATATCAAAACAGATAAAGCCATGCATGCACCAAGAGGATGAGAAAAGGTTTGTATCTCACAAAATTGGGCTCTATGGGGGTACGGGTAGGGCAGGTACCCAAGCTTGTCTGGAATACCTTGAGCTAAGTGAGAAGTGATGACTTTGGTTGCGTTGTAGTTAAGGGATGGAGCTGAAAGGAGTGTTTTTATATGTGGACCAGGGTTTGCATGGTTTGATCTTACCTATCTATGGGTGCCGTGGGAGGGAACACAGATATTCTTATATGGGGCAGGAGGGGATAAAGAAGGGATGGGTCCTAAAAGCTGTCAGAAGTCAAACATCAAAAACAGAGTCAGACTCTTTAGTACACAAGTTGATCACTTAATGAAACCTTTGATTTTTAATGTTTTCTCATGTTGTCCACCAATGATTTTCTCCTTTCCTTTCTGTTTCTCCAAACTCAAATGATGTCTGATAAAATACAATGATGTGCTTCTCCCTCAATTTCTCTCCATATTATATATAAGAATTAAATCAGTTTCCCAAATCTTACTTACAATTATGAGTTCAGTATTTTTCTTCATCACTCAATTATAAGCTTCTAGAGAACAGAAAAAGCATTCACTTTTGCACTATCGGCATATGGTAGGCATCCAAAAAGATCAGTTAAATTAGTTACAAATATAGCACCTGTTAGTCACCCATTAGGTGAAAAAATTGCTAAGTGAATTTGCTCCAAAGAGAGAAGACTGCTCTCTTAAAAATTAATAAAACACAATGCACAATGCAAAAATAAAATAAAACAAGCTCACAGGTTTGCTCCTTATATCCGATATTGCCTTTGACAAGGCATATAGCATCTTTGAACCTCATTTTCGTAATCTGCAAAATGGGAAAGTCCTTTCCCTGAAAACCTGTGAATGTTGTTGTTGTCCCCCCCCCCCGAGGTTTTACTTCTGAAGGGAATCTAAATAATAAATTACTGCTTAAATATTAATAGGACTTTGTAATTATTTCAACTGAATAGTCATATTCTATTAATAAATAATGATAACAACCTGAGGGTTTAGGCTCAAAAGTTGGATGTACCATTTTAAGAAGGGAATAGAATGTCACTCCACCTAAAACAGAGTTGTGTTCACATAAATTGAGAGGTCCTCTCTGCCCTCTTAAATGTGCTTCAGAATCATTGCGTATGCACATCAACAAACACCACAGAATAATTAGGGACAGGAAAAATCATTATAATGTCAGCCCTTCCTATTATTGAATTGTAACCACTCAATATGGAACTGCCTAAAGCAATTGCTGAATGCAATATATCCAACTGTATCTCCTTTGGAGCCCACAGAACCATTCTACTGTAGCCTGCAGGTTCTACACAAGGCCCTTTCCTCAATTAGGATTTAATCACCTTGGAGAGCAGCTGAGAATTTCAATCATTATTTTTTTTCCAAGGTCCCATCAATCTTGTCTATTGAAGTAATTTGATTTTTTTTTCCTTCCTCTACACGAATACTAAATCTTCTTAGTAGAGAAAAATGATGGGGGGAGTAGAGTGGAAGAAACTAATTTTTGCAGGATATTTAAGTGAAACACCTAAATAATTGTTTTAAACCACTCCATTATACCAGGGCTTTAATGCCTTGGGGACAGGAAGGAGTCCCTTGGAAGGCCTCATTTCTTATTGCAGCAATTTGGGCCAAATTTGCCATTGAGTTCTGGAGGCAGCGTATATTGTGGTTAAGAGCTAGGGATTTAGAGGCACATGGCTCTGGTTTCAAAGCCCAGCTCCACCTCTTATGGACCACATAACCTACATGAATTTATCACTCTTGCAATGCAGTTTGCTTATACCTAAGAAGAAAGAAATAATAGTACCTATGTCAGATGAAGACTGTGAAAATTAAATGCAGTCAATGACCTTAAGTACCTAGAATAATTGGAACATAAGATTATTTAAAAATGGTAGCTATTCTTTTTATCTTTTATTCTCTATTACCTTGGTGCAAATTTCTTTGGTCCCTCATGATAAAAGTTATGTTCAACATATGAAATAAGAGGGACTTGCTGAAGATGAAGTTCGTCATGGGGGTCTCTAGACTTAGTCACCATTCTCTTTTTATGAAGCCGTAGACTTTAGCATATCTATTAAGAGATGCCAAAATGGGTAAACATTATCTACCTTTGCTTTTATCTTTGATATTTGGAGATACATTTTAACTGATTATTGAATATATTAAATATACCTAAAACAAATAGAAAGTATATTCGCATCCTGAGCTCATGATTCATCTTTGTATCAAACAAGACTTCAACAGAACCCATAGCAGATGCTTAATCACCCTTTATTGAATGAAGAAACACATGGTGAATGGGCAACCCACTGCTGTCAGGCCAAATTAGATCTTTATCCTTGTATTCAGAAGATGATAGTTTTTAAAGGCCATCAGAGAAGGGCATTTCACAAAACTTTCTGACTCTGTGTTTAATCACTGTTTCTGTCAAGAAATTTTTTCTTCTCTAGACATAATTGTGTGTACTTTCAGGACAATTTCTTGAACTTTAGTCTTATGTAGCATCATAGGACACATTTTTGGTTACTATCATAGCTCACATGTATTGAAGAGTATTGTCTTTTCTTCTCTTACTCTCCAACCAAGTCAATAGCAATATCTTTCATTTTTCTCAAATCTCCTAAAGCAATAATAATAATATTTATTACTAACAACAATAATAATATTTAATAATGTTAATATATACTATTATATTAACATATAATAATTGCCATGTGTTAGGGACTCTTCAAGTACATACATCAAATCATTAATCTTCACACCACTCCTATTAGAGGTATTATTACGACCCACTTTTGACATCTGGGAAAACTGAGGCAGAGAACATTTAAATGTTTTGCAAAAGGCCACAAAGCTAATCGGAATCAAACAGGATATAAACCCAGAATGTGTGCTTTAGCTTATTAAACCTCCAAATTGTTTTCCTTGGAGCAAAAACTTCTCTCTCCAGTTTATCACTTATTTGGAGCTCAGTTGTGTGATACTGGTGCTGTCTGTGATAAGGCCAAGTCATACATAGTATACTCCATTTTGTAGGGATAGGGTAATACAGATATGAGGACTTCTGCTATTGGCCAAGGAAGATTAATTGTCATTAGGATTGCACTCCTTCCAAACAACCAGAAAACTGGACAAAATATATGAAACAATGGTTGTTCAACATTAAACAACAGTCAGTGCAGACATAGGATCTCCAAGAAGGTAAAAAATACAATTGGCTTGTGGTTGCCTCCCTCACCTAACTGCCTAAAAGTTTCCAGGCTGCCATAATGGAAAGTAGGGAGGGAAAGAGAGAGATCCTAAACAGAGCCTAGAAGTCACCCTGAGTTAAAAACGTAAGATAAGAAATCAGAGTACCAGGGAGGCAGAGGCTAGAGTGTGTAGGGACTAGTACAGGAAAGAAGAGAGAAACAGATATGGAGATGTGTAAAGAGGTAAATCTCTAGTCTTTGGCTGTGTCCTCATTTGGATGTTCCTGAGGTGAAACTACACAAAACCATGGGGAAACAAAACACTAGAAAGTAGTAAAAACTTCCAGAACCTTGTCCTGTATAAAAATAATTTGTGTTCCCACTAGAGAATGGGGGGTGGGGGGGTGGGAGGTGACTCAAGAAAGCACTGCATGGCTTGCTGGGTAGATGGTCTTACTTTTAGTATATGTGCTGCCAAAGCGAGCACATGGTCTTACTTTTAGAGACAATGCTTTGTTGTTGTTGTTGCCATTGCTCATGATGTCACCTATAGTGAGACGTTCAAATTGAGTGACCTAAAGGCCTCTTTGGTGTCTACCTGTTGGAACAGAAAGGCCATAGGTTGCCTAACTGGCAGGGATTTAACTCTGAATTCTTTATTTGCTGCATTCCTGGGGACCAGTCACTAGCCAGGGCTCAGCAATGCAGCTTGATAGAATATATGATGAAAATACTCATAGGTCAGTAAGTAGGTTGTTAGACACCTGTCCTTGACTATTGCAAACATGCAACCCATGTCCAGTTATAAATTAAATCTTTCTTTTAATCTAGTAAATGACTTTATTATTATTATTTTTCGAAGGAGTTTGAAATTGTATTTTTATTTTAGCGGTCAAATAGGGAATTCACAGGGTTTCATATGTTACAGATACATTTAACCCTAGAGCTAAGAATTTCATGTCAGAATCCTCCAACAAGAGGAGAAGACCTAACAGATCTCTGTTCATTTCCTTAGAGCCCACTGAGCTAGGAGACTAAACCATTGGCATGAGGTAATTACTTGATTATTGCTTTCAGTACTTTGGAAAGTTTAAATCAGAAAGTGAGTAGAGACTTCAATGATGAGTAGAAATAATAGAAGAGGATGGGAAAACAGGAGTGAAATAATTATTTTTCTTTTGCTACTAGAAAATAGGCATGTTGAGTGGCACTTAGGAAACTGTGCTCTGCTTGCATCACACATGCACAGTTTTATTGTTTCAGCTACAAAAGAATTTGTTACACTTGGCCTTCTTGATGCTGAAACAGACAGTAGTAAGGAAAGAACTAGACAATTTGCAGACACTATCATACACACACACCCACACGCACACACACAGTGCTAAAAAGGTATACACATTTTAAGAAAGGAAAAAGCTGTTCTAAAATTGTAATACTCAGTATATATCGATAACAAAAGATGAATGAAAGTCATGCGTATACATTTTTTTGGCACCCCTGTATGTTCATTTCAGTACTGTTTGATATCCCTTACAATGAGACTGAGAAGCAACAGTAGACCATAGTTAAAGGCAAATAATCTTTTGATCTAGAGTTCCAAATTTTAGGGTATAGCCAATTTGATTCAGTACAAATATTGGAAGTATTCAGTTTATGATCAGTATCTCAAGGAAAATAATGGTCAATACAAGGCTGTGACTTATCAAAAGATCATTTAATCTCTTGGTATGACAGTTATCACTAGCTAGGTCAGGTTAATAATGACTCCTTTACTAATTGTATTAGTTTTCTATTAACTGCATAACAAATCATCACGAACATATCAGCTTTAAACAGCATACAGTTTCTGTGGCTCAGGAGTTCAGCCTCATAGTAGCTGAGATATCTGCTCAGAGTCTTGTAAAGTTGCAGTCAAGATGGGGCCCAGGTCAGACAATTGGCTCAGTGGTTAGAGTGAGGCGCTCATAACACCAACGTCACCGGTTCGATTCCCACATGGGCCAGTGAGAAACAATGGCTTGAGCTTGGAGCTGAGCTGCCGGTGGGTGGCTGGTTTGTTCAATGGTTAGAGTTGCAGTGCTCGTAACACCAAAGTGTCTGGTTCGAGTCCCACATGGGTCAGTGAGCTGCGCCCTCCACAACTAGCTTGAAAAACAACAATTTCACATGGAGCTGGTAGGTCCTGAAAAAACACACTGTTCCCCAATATACCTCAGTTAAAAAAAAACAAAAACAAAAAACGTGCCCCAGCTGCATTTTTGTCTGGAGCTCTTGTGGCTAAACACCAAGAGCCCTGGCTTCTTGCTAGCTGTCTGCTGCAGGCTGTGTTCAGTTCCAGCCAGGTGCCTGCAATTCATATGCCACTCACAGTTCCTTGTTATCTGGGTGTTCCATCATGGACCCTTACATTATCAAACCAGCAAAGAGAGTCTTTTGAGAGTTTGTTAGCAAGATAGAGTCTTATATATAATAATGCAGTCCGAGAACTAGCAGCTAATCCCCTTTGCCACGTTCTATTGGCTCAGCCTGACTGGCCCCACCCACGCTCAAGGCCTCTCTGTCCTTAGCAGTATGTTACTTCCCTTTGAAAATATAAGTGTGGTCCTCTTTCCTTCTGTTTATTACCTAGCAATCAGGAAGCTGGGTAGTTGCCTACAGGAAGCTAGATGAGTTGAGAGTCTGATAAGGGTATATATTTATGGCAACTTACACTATCAAACTTTATTTAAAAGTTAAATTTTGAAAATAGCAATAAAAGTAAGACTTGTGATTTCTCCAAGTGAGTCTTATTTTTTCTTTTGAACAGAGGAAATAGAGCATTTAAATGATTAAACTATCTTCTACAATTGTAATAAGGCATAATATATTCTATTTTATAGTTTGCATATTTTCTTTTTATAAAAATAAAACTTTTAATGTTGTTAAATAAACAAGAAAAACAAGAAAAAGAACCTGCTCTTTTTTATGTCACAATTTCCACTTTAATGGAAATTTGAATGTAACTTTTCCCTCTTCTTTTTGTCTATCATTTACTCTAGGCACTGAAGACAGACCAACAATTTGCATTCCATTTATCTTTACTGAAGCAATACAATGTGCACACTGTCCTATTTGAAAACATTTGAGAAAATAGTATATATCAATATCGAGTTCTACAAGAAAAACACTTTTTTCCTTATCATTAACTCCAATGAGCTAAATTCAACTTCTCAATCATGCTGGGCATTCAAATGTATTTGGTATATTAACTTTCAGATATCAAAAAATGTCACTAATAAAATAAAACACGTGTTTTGAGAATTTGCAAAATAGAAGGTGTCAAAGCATCAAAGATGTAACAATTCTCTTTGACTCTAAAGCTCCTTCACTTTTCACTATGGCTCAACTTCCATAAACACCACCATGCCTTGCTGCCTCCCTAAGGAGAACATTTCAATGAGTTGTTCATTTGTCAACTAGCTTGTAAGTAGGGGACATATTGGCAGGTAGAATACAAAGCATCATATACAATGGATGCATTTTAGTAATATATGATGAGTCACTATATAGTTAGTGCATGACTTATTCTTCAAACAGTAAAATGAAACTCAAAATGTCAATTCGTGTGAGTGACAATTGTTTGAATCTGGAATGAAATGTTCTCTCCACTTCAGTTTCACTTGGCTGCTTTGTATTAGAAAGGTGGGAGGAATCCAGCAGTATGATTAAGAAGATTGTTGAAAGAAATGTCTTGAGGAAGCCCAAACTATTATTTAGGTTGATACAATGGTATTAAAAATATAGCTATTAAGGACTAAGCAAAGAAACAGTAAACTGCAAAAGGTGCAAATCTTTGTGAAGGGTATGGATAGAAATGTTTTCCTGGCTACTTACATGTAAATTCTAAGACTCTATAATTGATATACACTTGGAAAAGTGATGATGAGAGATATTCTAATAATGACACAATTCTAATCCATCATGGCGGGTCATCTATCAAAGCTTTGTTTGTGATGCTTTGATTGATGGAACGAGAAGGAAATCATTCCCTCTTTTAGCTAAAGAGTGAAGGGACAAATTTTCTTTGAATATTGCACTCTGCTTTCAAGACATATATATATATATACACACACACACACGCATATATATGTATATAATATATATATATATACACACACATATGTGTATATATGTATATATATGTATCTGACATGGATGCTATCAAATAAGTAGTTAACTTATAACAGATCCTTAGGTCTTGTGATAGGAATGAATACCGCGATGAAAACAAACACACATAAATACAACCATTAGAAGACAAGAGTTAGTCCTCTGTGTGTAATCCCTCTTAACTGACAGGCCTGAGGCACCGATGAACAGATTCAGGGGTGTCTCAGGGGGTCCTGGGTGTGGGCCACTGGAAGTCAAATAATGCTAACCTTGGGAGCTAGAGCAGTTGCTTCAAAAAGTCTTTTAAACAAAGTGTCTGGAGCTAAGATGGGTGGATAAGAGGGTTAGAAGAAGCAAGCAAATCAAGGGTAAGATTGTCTGCCCTAATTCTGGAGATGGGGCTATGCAGTAGGTAAGGGGAGTTCCATTTAAGGTGAGCAGGATGAAATGGATACTTGTTCATGTTTATGGACTGTGCATTGTGACTTGGAGGAGAGCAGCAAACAGATATATTCAAGATAAAGGCTAATTCCATGAGACAAATATATCCACCTAGGAGAAGATAAAATAATTATTGGTGACGTAGATTCATCCATGTTGAACAATTTCAGAGTAAATGGATACTGTTACTGGAATTGATACCTAAGCACTGTGATTCATACAGGCACTTTTCATTTTATTTAGAATTAGATTATATTATTAGACACAAAATGAGAACTATATTTAAAAATAACAAATGATATTTTAATGGGTTGTTAAATTAGAAAATTTGATCAAGTCACCAAAATCAAATAAGCATGATTTTTCAAAATGAAGAGCCAGAGCGAAATTAAAAAAAAAAAAAAAAAAGTTAAGGAAATATTTGAAAATCAATTACATGATAATCCCTTGCCAAAATTGGGAGTATAAAGGGTCGGGTTACTGGATATTGAGAAAGAATTTCCTTAGAAAGGCTCTGTCATTGGCCCCACCTGTAGTTTTAACTTTGAATGACAAAGGAATCTTGGATTGTTACATTAGTCTGGATATGCTAAGAAATGAACCAAATCTCTATCTCTTAATCCAAGTATAGTTTACACCTCTGGATATGGTGGCATGTGCCCTCTGCATTGGACAAGAGGAATAGAGAATACCATGCACGATTGGTGTTTTCATCCACCAGGGATGCCTAAATGGTCAGGGATGAAGTGTATCTGTGGGGATGGGCCTGCATTTCCTGAGCATAGGAGGACTAAGGATGAGTGAGTGTTACTTGAACTTGATGTGGATAATGGTGAGATCTCAAGTAAAATTACATAGTGCAAGTCCTGATCAAGAGGGTTGCCTAGAGGAGCAAACAAACTCAGCACAATTTTGGACTTGAATAGCCAGACTCTAATGGGCTGAGGAAGAAGTGATGAGGTGAATGAACGACCCAAATCAAGAATACTGCCGGTGAGAGGTCCTTAGCAATTGGGGCAGGATCAGCAAATGCTGCCACACAAGAAAAGGTCAGCTTTAAATAGCAGCCAAGTCTAGAGAGTATAGAACCAGCTATGACAATAGCTCACAATCAACTACAAATGTTCCCCTCTCTAATTAACATTTCTTCTTCTCTATGCTCCACTTTCAAAAGGTTCAGAAACCATGGTTAGATATAGTGGAGGAAAACAGGGAGGAAAAAAATAAGTCAAATATACATTCTTCTTTGGCTCATTTATTTTTCTGTTATAGGCCCTAACAGGGAGTATTACTAGTAATATGCAGAATTTTGGCTGCATGGGAGGTTGGGACCCATAACCCCAACTTTGTTCAAGGGTCAACTGTAGTTGTAACTTTGAATGCAAGTAGAATCTTGGATTATTACATTAGTGTTGATATTCTCAGAAATAACCAAATTTATACCTCCTTTGTTGCTTTAAAGAAACTTTATATTAACTAAGTTTTGAGCACTAAGCAACGTTTACCCAGGTTAGGAAAAACTAGTTTTTCTGAACAAAGGTAAGAAAACAGGGAAAAAGAAAATAAAGTGCCTTTGGGATTGGATTCCACTAGCCTTACTTGTTTAATGTTCTGCCGTGTTACACGTTTTGGGTCAATTCAGATTTTTTTTTTAACAATTTGCATACATTAACCACAGATGCATGCTTGGTGCACATCAAAAATCCTTAGACATAAAAATGGAACCAGGACTTCAAAGGAAAATTAAATGAAGACAAGAATTTTTAAACGTTATGGCATTCTAACTTTCTGAGTCCCACTATGTTTGAGAATGTAAAGTAACTGTGACTCTTATTATCTAAGAGTCACTGTGTAAGTCCTGGCAGTGGGTGAGTTTGCATCCAAGAGGAGGAGGAGAATTTACCAGACTAAATGAATTTCAAAGAGAAAGACAAAATATAAAATAAAGTTTCTTAGTGATTATACACTATGTGTCATGATTGTAGGACCTACCAGTTCCAATGGAACAAACAAACAAACAAACAAAAAACAAATTCACCTTACCAGAAGCCATTCACAGGAAGACAAATATTGTATGATTCCACTTATAGTATCTACAAATTGTCAAATTCATAGAATCGAAGCATGGCATGGGGGTTGCTAGGGGCTGGGGAGTGGGGAAAATGGGGAGTTAAATGGATTACACAGGCGTAAAATTTCAGTAAAAGCAAAATGAGTATCTTCCGGAGATCTGCTATTCAGCATTGTAACAATAGTCAACAGTACTGTATTGTACACTTAAAATTATGTTAAGAAGGTAGATCTCTTATTAAGTGTACTTACCAAATAAAATTAAAAGAAAAGAAGAGAAAAAAGACTAGGTATGTTACCCAGGCCTGACCCTTTTCTCTGCCATCTCCCACACCTCAGTGATTCATTAAGGTGAGGGTACATGACCTAAGCCAGACCTAGTATATCCGTTGTATCCCTCTGTTATCAGTCAGTGTTCTCCAGAGAAACAGAACCTTTATGTAATAGACAGATAGATGACAGACAGATCGATCAATAGATAGATAATAGATATAGATATAGATTTATAGAAAGATATTTATTATGAGGGATTGACTCATGCAATTATGGAGGCTGAGAAGTCTCACGATCTGCCTTTTGGAGACCAAGGAAAGCCAATGGTATAGTTGCAGTCCAAACCCGAGAACCAGGGGAGCCAAGATAGTAAGTCCTGGTCAGAATCCAAAGGCCCATGAACCAGAAGTGTCTATGTCCAAGGGTGGAAGATGGATGATATGTCCCAGCTCAAGCAGAGAGAGCCAATTCTCCCTTTCTCACCTTCTTTTGTTCTATTCAGGAAAGCTGAATAGTCCATTGCAATTAGTGAGGACTATCTTCTTTACCCAGTGTACCAATTAAAATGCTAATTCTTTCACAGAAACACTCTCACAGATAGACCCAGAAATGTTTTACCAGCTATCTGAGCATCTCTTAGTCTAGTCAAGTTGACACTTAAAATTAATTATCACACCCCTCCTTGGAACTTTTCTTGAGCTGTGGGGAGGGTACCCTCTTTCCTTGATTCTCAAGTGTCAGGAGTGAGTCTTGGGCAGGTGGAAGTCATCATTTCTGCCACGTTTCAAGGCTCTGTCCTGAAAATAAGGAGAAGATAGAGCCCTAATGTTCTTTAAGCTGTAGAAACATGAATTTCTTGAAGCCCTGTGTACTCATTAACTTTTTGGTAGCATGAACTAAGAAATTCCCTTTGTCATTTAAACTAGTGTACATTGCCTTTCTCTTTTTCTTTCTCTTGTACTTTCTTTTTTGTCTAACACATGTACTAAATTACTGAAGTTTGTTTATAATTTCATGGGTTTCTGGATTCAAAAAATTCATTAACCTCCCAACCCAAGTTAAGAAAGCTTCACTTTATGTGACTTATTGAAATGGACTCCTGAGGATTAATGAGAGAAAAAGAAAATGTGACCAAAAAGAGGGAAAATAAGTATCTTCTATTTCTTGGATATTTTCCAGTTCCCAAGCATTTCTGCTCTACCTCCATCACCTTGAGAAAGAACACACGTATCTCTTTGGAAAGAGACACATATCTCTTAAAAAAAACCAGCAATATGTTATCGTTTATGGGAGAAAGAATAGACAGTTAATATATACTCAATCATTGAATTTGTTTATAATTATAGCCAATTGTTTTCTAGAATGTCAATGTCTATTTATATCTCTGAAAGAGCTTAGTACATAATAGGTAATCAGAAATACCTGTCACATGTATGAGTAAATTATGTGTAAAGGATAGATAACTGCTCAGTCATGAATGTTATATGTATTTTTACAAACCTGATACTGCTTCATTGCGTTTCTTAGACTGCTATAAAATTTTTATCCTCATAAATACATGAAGTATTTTACTCTGAAGAGTAAAGTTGTTGGTCATAATGGTAAAGAGAGGATGGTTGTGTGTGTGTGTGTGTGTGTGTGTATGTGTGTGTTTTGTGTATCTTTGTGTGTATGTTCTATTTGTGTGTTTACATTTATAATGTAAAAGAAGAGAAAGAACTGGGTTTTGAAGGTGAAGACTACCAGTTGATGGAAAACGGAAAACTCCATGCTTTTCCCTAAATTGCAAAGAAATGTCACCCATTGAGAAACAGATGTTACACTAAGAAATAATTAAGATAAGTTACACATTTTCAGGTGAAATTTTTTAAACCCTTTTTTTTTGTGTGATCTAGGAATGATTTGTTTTTCAAATCTGATTTGATGAGTTATGGTAAGCTTTCCATTGAACATTTTCCCTTCTTGAATATAATGCTCCATTTACAGTCTTAAGGGCTTCTGCAATGACTTCCTAAATTGGTCTCCCTACTTCCACTCTTGCTTTCTAGTCTAGGCTCTACTGGTCAGCCACTGTGATCCCGTTAAAATGTAAATGAAATTGTGATTTCTGTGCCCTAGTCAAACCTTTCCATGCCCTATAGGTTTTAGACAACTCTGCTGCTTCTCTGCCTTCATCTTCTGGTATTCTCCCTTTTGCTTTTGCTCTCTATTGGCTAAGAATACTGGCCTCCTTTCTGTTTCTTTAACTTATGCTCAACTTAGAACAGTCTTGCCCTAGATACCAACATGACTCACAGTCTTACTCTCTTCAGGTCTCTGCTAAAATGTTATTTTATCAGAGGTACCACCCAGAACACTCTATATAAAACAGCCACTTTGCACCATAATCACTCTTTATTCTCTTATCCTTACACATCATTTGTTTGTTTATTTTCTATCCTTACACATTATTTGTCCTTACTTAAATATAAACTCTAGGGGGACAAAAATTTCATTTTGTTCAAAGCTTTATTCCTAATTCTCAGACAAGTATGGAGCCATAAGGAAAATTTGTTGAATAACTGCATTTTCTCAACACAGTGGTAACATGCACAGATTTCATAGTACGAGTACCTAGAAAATCACCAGTAGGTAAACTTATTAATATCTAACTTTTACTAATGAACCTGAGACAGAGTTCAAAGGATTTGCAAGAGATTACACATTGGGGAACAAAAATACATCTGAGTCCAGAGACAGTCTTCATAAGTACTTGTTTTTCCTTTTTTTATTACATCTTGTAAGGAAGAATCAGTTAGACATACTTCCAAAATATAAATCAGGAAAGTGTCTGACATCTGACAACAGGGCAGAGTAACAAGCTGCCTTATTTATAAGAAATTATGCTCAGAGGAAAAAAAAAAAATCATGTTGTAGAGACTAACTGTTGAGTGTGATGTAATGGAGCTTGGAGGATATGCCACAGCAAAGTCAGAATTCAGCTTTCAAACTTCTTTTAGAATGTCATGAGGCGTTATGCATTGTTAAAAAGCTGCCAGTTCCTTCCCCAGAGGATTTGCCATCTCCGTGATGGGTGAAGCAATTTTCTCTGCTGATCTGTGAATGTTCTTCAACCCTTGAGTTCTCTGGGAATATTAATGCAAAATATTATGAGGGTGAAATGTTAAAAACAATAACTAGTTATTCATGCCATTCAAATGTAATTGGTTTGTAGGAAAGACCTGACTTCTTTTCTGAAGTGGTGTATTAATGTTTCAAATTAAATATTCATAGTGAGAAATAGAAGTTATCTTATGATCTGTGTAATTATAGATTGCCTCTCAATTCTTTTATTATCTTTAGTTTAATGTGCTCAGTGTGATCTGTAGTTTATACTTGAACACAAAGAAACTGTTTAAGTGTATTCACTTCAGGATATCCTTCTGGCTATACTGTATGCCACCCATCCTCTCTATTCTTTCATAGCATCCAATTTACAGAGGAATATGGTAGAGTGCAGAGGGTCAACTTTCCTCCACATAGTTTTCTGCCCCTAATTTACCACATTTCTCCTTATTTTTCATCATCATCTTTTATTTTTAAGTCCAATAAGATGGATATAAAAGCATCTTTCAATTAAATAAGTAATTTTGATTAAAGACAATTCTGCAAGATGGAAATAATAGAGGGCAAGAAATGAAGAAAAGAGCTAGAGAAGTAACAGAGAAAGATGGATAATGTGGGTGGAGGATAAAATCAACGAAAAAGAAAAGACAAGAAAGAGTAAGATGTGGGGGTGAAGTAGACGTGAGGTTTGCAATTGACCTTCCCCAAGAACACCTGCCAAGGAGGATTACTTCACTATGAGCCTCTGTCTTTTTCTCTAAGTATTGCAGGACACTAGGCAATGCCTCCACCTCCGGAGCACCAGAGAAGGAGCCGCAGCCAGTTGGTTCTTGGCTGCGCACAGAGAAGAATTCAACCATGGGCCAAAATGAAAGTAAAATAAGGATAAGTTTATTCAAGCAGAGAAGATGCAAGAAGCGGGCTACCGCCTAGACATAGCAGCCCTGCTCCTGCCAGGGTTTAAGCCTATTATCAGTGTCCCTAAAATTAGAGGCTCTACGTTCAAATTTGAAGGAGGAATATTCAGGAATTTTCTGGGAAATGGTGGAAGTTTCTCAGAAGAGCACCATCGGCCATTTTATGTCCTTTTATGGTCTTTCTGTTTCTGACCATGGTGGCGCAGCATGTGTCTTTTAGCATGGTAATGCATTGTAATGAGTGTATTATGAGTCTTAGGGTCACCATGTTGGTTTTAGCTGGTCACAGCCAGTTATAGCCAACTCCCACACCATTAACCGTCCATCCCACCTTGGGGTCTGGCCTTCGGGTACAGTGATAAGTTTCAGAAGGACGGAGATTTCTTGTTCTACAGCCAGCCCTGCCTCTTCAGCTTGCCTTTCGTCTACCTTATAAACACCCAGGGATTCCTTTGTTTCCATGAGACCCAATACCCAGGGGTTTTATCAACACAGTTTATTTAGAAGGTGGAACACCATTTTTTTTTCCTTTTTTTTTTTAGAAGGGTAAAAGGGGGGAAATGTGATAGAATAGTTCCTCATTATCTAGGAAGTTGTCAGGTAATTTTTAAGGTTGTTTTCTACTTCAAGTCATAAAATTTTGGTTGTCACTTTTAATTTGAGTAATTTTTATCTTAAATTATCTTATTCTTTCTTCTTTTGTGTTTTATTAGCTCAGATCACTGGGGCATGTGACCTACCAATGCCTTTTTCTGTTGTAGAATGACACTTGTGAGAGATCAACTAATCAAAACTTCTGGTCTCCTCAGATTGTCTTGACCTTTGCTTTAGACTCAGCATAATCATATTACATTGCGGTGAATTTCAGTGGAACTGGTGAGCTGATGTTTGGTCCATTCCTGCTCAGTGGTAGCCCAGTGTACCTCCTCTACAGCTTGTTAGGACCTTATTATAGAGAAGGGATATAATGCTGAACAAGACAAACATGGTTCTGTCACAAAGTTTTAAATTTTATGTAGGAGACAAACATATAAGAAATTGTTAAATTGAGATGCATGTGGTAAAGGAGAAATGCAAAATATAGATGTATGTAAAAGACTGGAGGGCTCTGAAAAAGTGGCATTTAAGGTGAGAGCCAAAGATTAATAAGAGTTAACAAATGAAGGACATAGTGGGAGGAAAATTCCAGCTGAACGCAGGCAAAACTCTGTGATAGGAAAAATCGTAAGATATTAAAGAACTGAGGAAACTTCTTGGGCAATGAGTATGAGAGGGAATGTGGCATTTAACTCAAGTGGAAGATGTAAGTAGGGGCCAGAATACTGATTTCTTAAACAGTATGAAAGGCTTTTGGATATTACCCTAATGGCAATGGAAATTCACTGAGGTTATTAAGCAGAAGAGTGCTATGCCTGATTTAAATATTTAAAATGTTTCCCTAGTTTCTCAGTAAATAGCATACTAGAAGTTCAAGAATAAATATGGAAAACAGTTAAAGGGTGATTACAGGAGAGAGTTGATGGTGGCTTGGGCTGTGGTTCAAGTTGGATTGGAAAGAGATTGATAGCTTCAAGACATGTTATAGAGTGACTTAAATACCAAGATATTCATGTGCTTTTGGAGGGAAGGGTGACTTGGTGGCAGATCTGAATTGTCTGGATTCAAAGTCGAGATTCATTTCATGATAATTTCCATAATATTTATGGGAGAAGCGACACAATGCTTTAAAAGGGTATGTCTCAAAAAATGAGGGAGTTATGGTGACTACATGGAAGGTTTAGATGGTTACACTATGTCTAAAGATAGTTTTCACACAGACTTCTCAATCTTTCCAAATCTAATAGCCCTAAACATAATTTTTTACCAGTTCACTACTAGCCCAATAAATGTTAACTGTTTACTTCATTTATATCATCTCGATTGCTCTTCTGATTCTTCCAATCCAAGTATCAATAATTTTTTCAGCACCAGGTTTTTCTTCTAGTTTCTAAATGAACTTAAAATTATTGATAATTGCCTTTTTTTTTAATCTGAGGAGTAAGATGCACACTCTTTCAATGTCTAATAGTCATTTTTCTAAATACATGTAGGACATCATCATGGATCTTGCTCTAATATATACACACACCAATATGGTAGTTAGGGTATGTAGTTTGGTATATAATGTTAATATTTTGCTCTACCACAATAGTAGCATTCCAAATTCATTTAAGTGGAGGCTGTTTAGTGGGAATTAAAGTCACATATTAAATAATTTAAAGAAAACATGGGCATTACTGAAATAAAATAAAGGCTGCAACTTAAAATTGTGCCAGTTAAAAGCTGCCACTTTTAGTGAATTATTCAATTTCATTAATATCTGGTAGTTAAATCAAATTTCATATTTTTAAAATACCTGTTTTTTTGTTAAGTTTTTAAACGATAGAGAAATGATTCACAGTTTATTTATGACTAATAAAGTATTTTCTTTGTAATTTATTTTCCAACATTCTAACCTAATTGCATCATTCAAATTAAGCACTTTAGAATTGGCTCTATTTAGAATCCCATTGTATTAAATGCCTCACTACTAAATCACCCCACCACTAGTTCAAGTGCAGTGGGGATGTTTTTTATCTCATTTTCTTACCTGGTGTATTCAAGTGTCCTTGAATATCTTTTAAGTTTTATTTAAACCCAAAATGTGCAATATTAATATAGAACATCCATCCAATAATAAAGAATTAGTGGGAGCAAATCAGGGAGAAAAACACATTCATTTGTTCATAGTTTTGTTTTCATTCACGTCACATACTCATACAGACTCGTTGAGCCATGCAGTAATTCTTTTGACAAAGAATGAGTAAGCTAGCAACGTGGGTTTCAATATAGAGATAAATAAGAGACAGATGTTGTCCGAGAAGAGCACATAGTCTTATGGGAAAGAAAGTCACATGAGTTGTGACTGTATAACATCTGCGGTATAAAAGCTGTCTATGCAGGAACTGTGGGCAATAGAAGAGCAGTATAGTCTTCAGCTTGAAGAAGTCAAAAGAGGCTTGATGTTTGAGGCATGAATGTGATTCAGCTAGTTGGATCAGGGAGCAGAAACATTTCTGGTAAAGAAAAGGGCATTTATAAAGGCACCAAAGAGTGAACAAATTTGAAACATTGAGAGGATGACAATCTTAATGTCCCATACGCAGGGTGCTGTCATGATGGAGAGGAAGAATGACAAGTAGGGTCTCCTGTGCCATGCTGAGGGATTGGACTTTACATCAAGTTCAATGTCAAGCTCTGATGGTTCTCCACAGTGCATTAGGAATTAGGAATGATGATGGAGGGTAAGTGAAAAACAATGGAAATGGAAAACACTTGAATCCATCAAGAAAAATAAACTTAGGATGAGATAAGTGCCCTGTAATCACTGTTTAATGGTACAGAGGGCATATGTGAGGAGCATGACATTGAAATGACTATATCTGAAGGGGTTTATGGTACAGAATGTTTGCTTATGGCAGAAATTACTGATTGATTTTGGGTTAAAAAATAATACTACTTCAGAGCAATTTTTCAGTTTTATTTTGTGGGCAGTAGGAATTGTGTAAATGACGATGTTCCTTTTTTGGCTTGGTGGAGACTGTAGAACTAAATTTGAAACCCAACCACAACAAGAGGGAGGATTATTTTGTTATACATATTGAGTCAAATTGCTGGTTTTACAATGTCCCTATCCCTTCCTTCCTTCCTTCCTTCCTTCCTTCCTTCCTTCCTTCCTTCCTTCCTTCCTTCTTTCTTCCTTTCTTTCTTTGTTTCTTTCTCTCTCTCTCTCTCTCTCTCTCTCTCTCTCTCTCTCTCTCTCTCTCTCTCTCTCTCTTTGTGTTTATTTCCCTATACCATCTTGGTTTCTTTGGGGTGTCATTTTGTGTGTATGTAAAATAAAATAATGATAGCTAGTATTTACTGAATACACACAATTTGCCAGGCATTTTTATAAGAGCTCTTTTATTCCCAAAATAAACCTATGTGGGAGGTACTATTATTCTTTCCATTTGACAGATGAAGACACTGAGGCAGATAAAGGTTACTTGCTTAGCACAAACATGGTTGCATGGCTAGGACATGGCAAAGGTGTGATTCAATGCCAGTACACTTAATCATTTTGCTATCCACATATTTTTGTTTTCTCTTTATTTTCAGAATTGAAGTGCGGTATAATTAAAAAGTACTAAAATTTCCTTAAGGACTCATAATCAGGGATTAGTTGACAGGTATGTTCATGTTCTTATTCCATTGTGCTTAAAATACCTTCTGATTTAGAGGTTCCACAATATCTTTACTGTATTTTCTTCTTTCAGTATTTTTTCTTCTGCTTGTTTTCATTTGAAACACATTTGGTTAAAAATAATACACATATAACCAATTTTTACAATTGAGTAACCTTATCTTTTGATTAATTTGTATTACCAAATTTATAAGATAACAAATTGATATATATATATATATATATATATATATATATATATATATATATGAAGGCTATTGTCTTCAATTGATTTGCCTGATATTTCTTGTATTCACTTACTTTTTGTTGATTTATATTAGTTCATTTACATCTCATGTTACTGCATTGATTAGAAATTATAGAAAAGTTACTTAATCATGATGGTATTGCTTTAGTGTTTCATTGTTCATTACAATTACAATAACAGTTCTTACAACATCAATTACAATGTTAAGATGATGCAAGGTGAAGACATTCCATCTATTTGCCTAAGGTAATGAGAGCAAATGGCATACCTAGGAATCAGACCCATGCCTGCCTAGCTCCAAAGCTCCTATTTTTATAAATGTTATTCTGTATTTCATCCAGGAGTTTTCAGCACTACTACAGTTTTGAATCTATTTCAGTGTTTTCATGATTATCTCAGTGGAATGCAGAACATGAGGTAAAGACACAAAGTGGCAATTATTTAAAGTTTTTGTCAGTCATATATCTTTAAAGTTTTGAGATTATATCAGGCATATTTCTACCATATGTTTTACCTATCATAAACTCATTGGTGTTTGATGATTGTTACATTATAGATTCTATCAAGTCTATTAAACGTGTGATTAAGTATGAAAGAAAACTCTTAGATGAAATCCACTATTTCTTCCTACCCATTCCTTTCAGTAGGAGTAGATTATAAGCATACTGTACCTGAAAGTTATGGTTACTTGTATTATGTTTTGGTTTTATTAAACCCATGTTATAGCTTCTTAATACTGTTGATATTATCAAGTTATCATTTTTATTTGCAACATAGAAGTATAAAATTATTAAAATATATAGGCAAATGATTCTCTGTGTACCGATCATGAGACTGTCTACAGGTAGCTTGGATTCCTGAAAGTAGAAATTACACTAAAATAGAAAACTCTAACAGTTTTAAATTGTTCAGTGTTATTTTGTTACTAGTCTGTAAGTGTGCTTATATAAGTAAAGGAATCAAGAAATTGTGACATCAACTTATGTCTAAGAATTTTTTTTTTTTTTTACCTAATCTTAAAATATTTCTAAACTGCATTACACAGCTTCTGGTTTTAATAATAAGACATCTGCGTTGTGCACATCTGTCAGCTTCTGTAGACTTATTGTTATCTGGTTTGTCTTCCACTTTCTAAAGGCATTCACTTTTTGCAATTCCCCCCACCCCACAATGTTCAGTACAGGTTTCCTTATTTTCTCTATAGAAACAAACTACGTAGTATTTATTGAACAAACATTCTGTTTCTGGCAGTGAACTAAGTGGATTATTTTCATTTTATCGTTTAATCCTCATGATGACCCTGGAGTTTGATATTATTATTTTAACTATTTGACTTCTTAAATAAATGGTGAGAGAGTGAAGTTCTTGATTATGTAAATAGGTGCCAGAACCAAATTTGCTCCAGATCTAGGCTAATTTCATAGTACTAGCACTTAACCTCTTCTAGATTATGCAACTTTTCAATATCCCACCACTGTTAAGGGCAAGGCACCTAGATTGAGTCAGCACTCTATTCACCTTTGCATTCAGTCACAATCAGAGAAAAAGAAAGTGACCTCATTAGGAATTATTTATATAGGTTACTTGCTTAGCACAAACATGGTTGCATGGCTAGGACATGGCAAAGGTGTGATTCAATGCCAGTACACTTAATCATTTTGCTATCCACATATTTTTGTTTTTTCTTCATTTTCAGAATTGAAGTGCGGTATAATTAAAAGTTACTGAAATTTCCTTAGGGACTCAGAATCAGGGATTAGTTGACAGGCATGTTCATGTTCTTATTCCATTGTGCTTAGAAATACCTTCTGATTTAGAGGTTTAACAATATCTTTACTGTATTTTCTTCTTTCAGTATTTTTTCTTCTGCCTGTTTTCATTTGAAACATATTTGGTTACACATCTTAGGTAATTAATTATCCTTAGGGAAAAGATAGTCAAATTCCATGTTTGGTTCCAGGGCAATTGGTAAATATGGAGAAAGTCTCATCATTAAAATGCTTCTACAGTTTAGCCCCTATGAATGAATATAAGAGCGCTTAAAGGTAAATGAACTACTTTTCTGTAAATTCTGTGAGATATTGAGAGCAAATTTCACAAGTACTAACAGTGATGGCTGGAGTCACTTTGGTAATGCTATTGGGCGTTATGTTTATGAAGCGTACTGAAGCTTTGACAAGGGGAGGCACTATTAGTCGCCGAGCTAACAGCAACAATATTGCCCTTGTTGGCTCATTCTGTGTGTTTGTCTGAACTTGGCATCCTTAGGAAGGATACTGCAGCATGTGCTATTTGCTGTTTCTTTGGTAGCTTTGGAATTGCTTCCTCCATTGACTGTGTTTGCCTGTAATTATCCTCTTATCTTTTTAAAATTTCTCTCTTTTCACTTCGTTTATTTCTTTGTTGCTCGAATGCTTAACCTTAACCTTAATTGCACAGGAAACACAAGGAAAAATTCCACTCCTGCTTTTAAAAACTTGGTGCCTACTATGTGCCCAAAGCGAAAGCCAGGATTCTAGCTCTATTATTAATAACTAAACTCATCCCTTCCTAAGATGAAGTACAATATCCCTGGTAGGCAAAGGTCTACTCTAATGTTCTGTAAACATTAGACTCAATTTCGGTGCTGCAGAAGAACTTCTCTTGATGCTACTTCCTCTGAACCGTCCTTTTTACTGAAGCTTATTTATTAACTCTGTTACCAAGAAACTTTGGGAACACATTATATGCATTCCAGGCAAGATCATTCATCTCACATGTACCACTGTATTGGTTTGTTTGCTTACTTTTTAATATTTCCTCTCCTCATTCTTATCTCACCTCTGGATTATCACCATACATTGTCCATGATCATATTGTGTCCAATGTCTCTCTGTAACAATTCTTTCAGAGTATTTATACATGTTTAATATTCCAAAAATCGCTATTTTCTTCTGACCATGTTTCTGTATTTTAAAAATCTTCATATTTCATTTGCCACATCATACTATCCATTCTCAAGATCAAGACTAGGCTTCTGAAACTGGAATGGAAAGCACTTCACAATAGGACTGATGGCTAACTTCTGAAACCTATTCTTTTCTACTTGTTTTTATTAACTTTCAAGCCAGTATGTTCTTGGAGCAGACCTTATAAATTGCCATCTCCACGTCATTGATATTACTATTTTCTCATTATTTGGCCATTTTCAACCTATAATTCAAGATTCAGCCTAGGGCTTATCTCCTCTCTAAAGGCTTTTACATCTTACAATAGTTATTCTTTTGTACCTCAACTAAGCTGCTGGTGCCTAAAGGAGAGATATCATAGGTGTGCTTCTCTGGGTTTCCTATAGCATCTCATATAGTACTGGTATATAATAGATTTTCATTTTATATTTATTGGTTGATTGATTAGTTTATTGAACAAAAGCAACATAAGTACTATTTTTGATCTTGAAAAATTTACAATATAATTATAATATTGTATTATTTTCTTTTGCTGGAGGGCTCTCAAGGGATTTGGAAGTATTCTTAAATCATGACATATAAGAATGAGGGACACAACTCAGAATATTTTCCCTGTAAAATTAGATGTTGTTCTACAGTATCCAGTAGAGTTCTTTCTTCTCTTGCACTCTATTCTGTAGGAATGCAGAGAAGGAATATATTAACATGGAGAAGATGAGACTTTTTTTTTAAGGTTAAAGAATTTAAAAGGTCATCGAGCAAAAAGAAGGGATTCTAGGTGGTAGGTGGTAAGATTTCCACAATTAAATAATTGAAATAAAACAACAAATAGCCTATAATTAGGTGTTTAAAGGAAATCAGCCTTGTAAGGATACAGGCTTCTTGAATTGACATCATGGGACATAAGCCTGGAGAAATATATTGGGACAGATACATATAATGCTTCCATCAAATACATGCAAAGGGGAGCTACTTAAAATCTAAAACGAAGCATTTGAAGGAGAAAGGCTGTTCAGAGGTCACAATGCTGCTCCTACTTACAAAACTAACAAACAAAAAATGTTTCAGGAATTATTTCACAGCTTTTTCCTTTGCAAGTCTAGTATGTATGGCTCATATAAGTATCTGAATGTAACTGAAACAATCAGCTTTCTTTTATTTTGTTTCTGTTGCAAGCCTAGTATGTATGGCTCATATAAGTATCTGAATGTAGCTGAAACAATCAGCTTTCTTTTCTTTTTTTTTTCTGTTGAAGTTCTCCAAGCTACTTTAAAAATAAAACAAAAAGTTATGTTATTTTAGAAAGTACACAATGTGTCAAAGTTCCCCAGAGTTGACTTAGAGAAAGCTCTGAACGTGACTTCAACTGAAAAACAAAGATTCCAAATATTTTATAAATGCTTGTTATATTACCTGTATCAGCAACACAGCTGGAGGAAATGACTACAGAAACAGGGTAAAATCTGGAAGTACTGAGCGAGACCTGAGACTGATTGTCCCATAGTTCATGCAAGCTGTATGGTTTATGCTGGGATAAACCTGCACTGGTAGGAAGAATATTATTGAAAGCCAATGGAATCATTATATCCATTTTTATGAAAAATGAAATACTTAGATGGAGGGCTCATAGGAATGGCTTAAAAATGAAACATGAAGTTTACCTCATGAAGCTGTTACTGACTAGAGAGAAAAAAATACACACACACACACACACACACACACACACATACATACATACACATATACTGGGGTGCCAAAAAAATGTATACAAGTGGATACTTTGGTCAACGTTGCTGAAGCATTAGTTCACCGCAATGAAAAGTGTCTGGATGCTGATGGTAACCACTTTGAGCACCTCTTGTGATTGCAGAAGTCAAACGTGATTTGTATTCATCTTCTGTTATCGGTACATATTGAATATAACAATTTTAATACTGTCTTCATTTCTTAAAATGTGTATACATTTTTTTAGCGCTCTCTCTCTCTCTCTCTCTCTCTCTCTCTCTCTCTCTATATATATATATATATATATATATATCAAACTGGTGATGGACTTTAGTGATGCCATATCTTAAATGGTGATCTATCCAGTTAACAGAATTTAATTACTGCATGATCACAATTTTATTTCCATAGACAGAAATAGGAGATTTATAGTTTTGATGTAAAGAAGTATTTATAAATTATCAAGTAAATATTTCTGTGCTTGTGTAATACGTGGGGCTTCTTCGAGTGCCCTAAGGAAGTAAATGCTTAAGAGAAAATTCTCTTTGAATAAGGAAGATGGAGTTATGAATTTAGTTCCTTTGCTTAACAACATTCCTCCTGGATCTACCTGTTTTCCCCACACAGTTGTTCACAGCCTCCAAGTGCAGTTAATCTCTCTGTTCAGTGGACGTGACTGTTTTTGCAGTGCCTTAAGAGTTTTGTTGGTTGCCAGATCATTAATGGTCTATGAATTATGCAATAAACTTCTCCTGCACCAATAAAGAAGAAGCCAGCAGTGAAGTCTGGCCTGAGAGTAGATGAAATGCAACAATAAAAGCCGTAAACACAGTCTTTCATTTGGAAGCCCTATTAAGAATTAGAAATAATTCATGTTCAGATGGTTCTGTATGGCAGAGATGCTATAATGTAAGAGTTTGCAGGACTTTATAAAAAATGAAGAAGCAAAGGAGAGGATGGTTGCACTTGAAACTGTTCCTGGGAGGCAGGGAGCTCTTTGCCTTCGTTTCCTTCTTCCCATTAAAGTCTCATTTCAGTCAACATTACATTTATAATTACAGATTATGGGCCCAAACACAATGGACCAGGCAGTTATTTTTCTGGGGGGGAAAAAAAAAAGATTGCTGTTTTTTAAAAGAGTTTCATTTCATGTCATTTAAAATTCATGTTAAAAAATCTAAAAATGTAGTTTGTGTTTGAAGCTGCTTCTACTGATGATATACCTCTTTCTGGGTCTGAGAGTAAAAGAATGAAAGATGAATAGCATTTCTTCTTAAGCAAAATACCAATTCAAGAATCTTTACCCTGGAGTGCAGTTGATTTTGAGTCTATTATGTGAAATTTGGTCATTTCACTTTCAAGTTTCCATGTAGTGGAAAAAACACTTGGCATAAGTATGTACAGTGCTTAAAAGCAGGGGTGTGAGACATACATGGTTCCTATACTCTGGTTCTTTCTCTTACTGATTGAGCTTCCTGCAAATTGTTCTCCTCATTATAGGCTGAATGGGATTACCCTGCCCCCATCACATGTTGAAATTCTAACCCCGGTATCTCACAGTGTGACCATACTTGGAAATAGGGTCATTGAAAAGGTAATTAGTTAAGATGAGGTGATTAGAGTGGGCTCTAATCCAATATGACGAATGTCCTTATGAAAAGAGGAAATTTAGATACAGAGATACTGTTGGGGAAATATAACTTAAAACACTTTTCTCCCAACCCAGAGAATCTCTCCACAGAGGCAGTAGAAAAATAAAACAGTTTTATTATTGAATAAGTACTAAACCAAAATATGATGTGTATCACAGACAATCCATTAAGATATTGCAGAGACAGAAAGAAATCCTCACCCTTTATTATAGCCAAACAGACACAAGCCGCTGACACACATGTTTTCAAGATAAATAATGATTTGTCAAGTAAAAGGAGTTGGTAGCACCTTTTGTCACACATGGCTCATGCTAACTTTACCTGATAATTGGGGTGACCATCTGTGTGGCTAATTGGCTTTATCCAGAAGGAAAACAAAACAAAACAAAACAAAAAACAAACAAACAAAAAACAAACAAACAAACAACAAAACAAAAAACCTCTCATCTGTCTCTGGCAAGCAGTAGTTTTGTAGTTTGGAACAAGGCCCACCAATGTTAGGCTCCTACCTTCCCATTAAAACAGGGAGCGAGAGGTGCTATCTACCTTGAGGATTCTCCGTTTTAGCCCTCAAAAGGAACCACCCCTGTTGACACCTTGATATTGAACTTTCAGTCTCCAGAACCGTGAGATAATACAGTTCTATTGTTTAAGCCACTCGGTTTTTGGTGCTTTGCTACGGAAGCCTTAGCAAACTAATACATCCTTTATATTTCAGTTTCCTCCTGGAATGGGTGGGGTTTGGGAAGGCAGAGCTGTAGAGTGGGTATGGTAACATTATCTACTTCAGGGACATGTCAAGAAAATTAAATAAGTTAAAGGTCATAAAATGCTTAGTGAAGTGCTTGGAGCGTAGTACTCAATATGTCTGACCTATTACTACCATTTTCCTTTCCTTGAGAAAATTACATAGGGTTCTTGGATGTAAAATCCAAAGGTTAGACAAAATTCTCATGTCCTTTGCATCTCTGCAGTTGTTCTTTTTTTTTTTTTTTCCTGACTTAAAATTATAAGCCCCTTTTTTCATTTTACTACAAATCTATCAATTAATAATGGTATATTGAGTATCTCCTATTTAATTCAACAAACATTCATTATTTCCTATGGAATCGACGTGTGGACAATTGATTGAGTAGAATGAAGGAGATATAAAGTGATATGAAGGAAGCACAGAAGAGGGAGAAATCAAATCTGGGGACAAGAGGGATAAGTGAAAACTGAACAGATAATTAGATGACGTCTGGAGTGGAATTTGGAGGTTTAACTCATCACCCAGGAAAGGGCAGGAACGACGCGTCATTCCAGGCCTAGGGATCAGCAGGTCTCTCAAAAACCAGTCAGCAGCATACAGTATAGCTTGTTGCTGCAAATATTTCTGGAGCCTAAAATTGTAGGGAGAGCAGGGACAGATGTGGCTAAACAGAAAGACATGGGTCAGGTTATGCCAGAACACAGGGAGAGCGTCCAGTTAGAGATGGAAGCTTTAAAAAGGAACTGAGAACGAAATCCAATAGGTAATGGGATTTTGAATACAATAATGTATATATCATGTAATGAGAGCTAACTATATGTCAGGCCCTATTCTAAGTACTTTTGTGCATAGTAACAAATTATTTATATATATATAAAATATTATATTATTTATTTTATTATTTATTTATATATTATTTATATTATTTATATATTATATTATATATAGTATATATATATTTATTACATATGTGTGTATATATATTTATTACATATGTGTATATATATTTATTACATATGTGTATATATATATATATATATATATATATATATATATATAAACACAGGTAAATATTTTTATCTTCACTTTATAGGAAAAGAAACATAGGCCCTGAGCACTTAGGTAATATGATTCTGATTATAGAAGCTAGTAGCAGAGGTAGAATTTTAAACTATGTGGTTTTGGTTCCAAAAAGGAAAAAAAAAATGTGTATACATTCATTAATTATAGCAAAGGGTGTCAGATGCCATAAGCAGACTACATGGAAGGGGATAGACTAGAGCAGATAGTAATTCTCATATATGAATCCTGTCTGTTTTTCTATGGTACAGTTCAAATACCACATTTTCTGCAAAGTTTTTCCTAATGCCCCCACCAGACGTCATCTCCCCTATAGTAAATTCATTTAATACCTTTTGTTTTTGTAAATAGTGTATGGTTTATAAAACTTCTAAAATTATATCAAAGTGATGTATATGACTGCCTTAGATTCTTTACATAAGTTGACACTTTAGTACTAAGAACTCTATGTGAAAAGTGTTTTTAAAACAAGACGTACAAAATGAACATCCGATAAATGAATGATTAGAAGGGACTAAAGGGAAATAAGACAATGGCAGTGTATAGTATATAGTATATTTTTGGAAGCTGGAAACTAGATGAATGAGTGGTAACTGAGTGACCTGAGGTACTTTCTGAGTAAGTGGGGAAAGCTGGAAAATCAGCTGGGTTCAACAGTAACTCTCCAAAGATTTAGAAACTGGTATCACTGGGTTTGGGGGTTAAGGAGGAATGGCTACAATCAACAGGGAGGATGAGGTTGGTCTAGTAAGTTAGGCGTGATATCATGATGGACTGGGTAAGAGTGGGTGTAGTGAGACTACATGTAGGGACAGGAAAGGGTACAGGACATATTATACAGAAGACATAGCCTTACTAGTGTTTCTTGTTGGCACACTGTCCTGTGTTCCCTTACTTTGTCTTCCCTAGTACATTAGTTGCAGCTATCTGGATTTTCTATGGTACTTGCCCTGAATTATCACTAAGAACAAATTCTGTATGTGAGGTGAACTGACAAAAATTGCTTCATGTCATGATAGAGCTAAAGATTTTTCTGGAATATGGGATTTCCACACACTGATACGACCGTAGTATTATAATTTAATCTTAATGTCATAAACTGGAAGTCTTTGAGGAAATCTATGAAGAGACTCACGATTAAATGGAAGATTCCGTCAAATATCCATTATCAGTGGACACCTAAAACATATGCCTTAATTAGGAGTTTTTATTCTTTACCTCTCACTTAGCTACAATTTTAAAAATATTTTTTACCGGTGTTCACCCAATTTTTTTATATGTTCTATTCTTGATGTGGTTTTTTTTGTTGTTGTTTGTTTGTTTCTTGGTTATTTGTTTTACTTGAAAACACAGCAAGAATGAAATTGAGAGAGAAGGAAAACCAATAGTATTTTACTTGAATAAAAACATAGTTTTAATTTAAAAACTTAAATATCAAAAGAAACTTATACAAAGGAGGATGTAGAATTCTCATTTTTTGAGAATTTATAATATGTTATCTGCTTTGTGATTCTTACCTGGTCAAGACAACATCTCCCTAAGGTAGTTGCTCTTATCTCAATTTACAGACAAGAAACCTGAGAACAGTAATATAAGTTTGTATAGCCTGTTTAAAGCCATCCAAGTAAGTAGCATGGGTATGATTTGGATCTGTTTTGCCCGACTTGAAAGTTTTTTGGCTTTTTTTTTTTTTTATATACCACCTTGTTTTCTGTCTTCATGAGGAGCAATAACCAGTGCAAAAGCAGTGTCCAAATATATTGTTACAAAAGACAACTGTATCCAGAAGAATCATAAGTTAACAGAAAGATCCTGACACTAAAGATCTGATTTTAATTTCCCTCTTTATTACCCACTATTAGTGGGACCTTGAATGGTCCATTTTGTTATAAAATAAAGATGATATTAATACCCACATTCTTGATGTGAGAATTTAATGACGGAATGTGTACGATCATGATATATAAATTCTAAAGTGTTGTATAAACTGTAATTTTTATTATTGTACCAATTTTAATATAGATATTCTTTCCTCAAGAGATTAAATCATAATAACATATGGAAATTTATATTTAAATCAGATTAATAAAAAAAATTTATAACAGAAATTACACTGTATTCCAATGACTGAGGCATATATTCTCAAATTAAGCTTGTTTTCCTTTAGGACTACTCCCTACCTTTTTATTTTTTAAATATCAGCATAAGATTTTGTTGTATATTGAGGTATGTGCTTATTTCACACATATTTTCTCATTTTGAATTTGAATTTTCTCTTTCTGTACTCACTTTAAATATTTAGTGTTCTTCATATGCAGTGATTTATTTGTTTAACCAAAATTTAGGAAAATGCATTTATATTGATGAAAACGTATTCTTGTAGATTTTATATTATTTTAATAAAGAAGGAAAAAGGAATGGGGAAAATAAATACAAATTATGTATCTATATGTCTATATATCTACACACACACACACACACACACACACACACACACACACACACGCTCACTCATACACCAGGTAACAGAAAATGGGATGGGATAGAGGTCTGTATTATTGTGTAAATGAATTACCCATTTATTAGAAATATGAATTAACTATAGCTTTTTATTGTATATTATTTATGTTGCTTTCAATAATATGATCTGTTATAAATTCAAGAATTGTCTCCCTAGACCATTATATAATTTTTATTTTCTCAATCTAACAGTGAGAAGAAATATGAATCAGGGATATTTTGAGAATACAGAATCCACCAAGTGATGGATAATGATTTTTAGATAAAACTACTTTAATATGTAAATGTTGGTGTTATGGTAGTGATTCTTAACAATGTTACGAGATTGTATAACCTACACAAATAGATTTTGCTCGTTACATTACCTAAATCCACATAAGGGCACATGAGATGTGGCTAAAAGTCAAAATCTAGCCTATACGCCACTGTGCATGTGGGACTGCCCAGCTCCCTCTCTGACACAGGAGGCCCTCATTAAATGTTCCCTGAATCTGCAGAGAGAAGTTCCAAAAGATTTTTGATGCCAATAAGAAGACTTTTATCTTTTAAATTTAGAAATGTAGGCAATGGATGTGCAAGATACATTTTAATGAGTGCAGTAAGAAATCGTTTTAGTGGATAATAGCATTACAGGTTAGCTGCAGATTGACCCACTCTTTCAGGAAAACATAATGGCCAGGATTTAACTTACAGTAGATAGAGAGTTTGGTTCTTCTACTTATGGTTAAATGGGTTCCTAGTGCACTGGCAGGGGACCCTCCACTGGAAAATTATTTCCAGTGCAAAGTGAAAGAGGAGTCAGTGATGAGGGTAGTATATTGCTGTCATATTCCATGTAGTTTTAAAGTATCAGAGGGCCATAAAGATAATGTATTGTTCCAAGTACATTTCTTGGCTTTAAGTAATGCTTTGTACCACTGGGAGCCATTCAGGTTTTGGTGATATCATTTTCTAAACAAGCTTGCTGTCATTTTATCTTGGCAGCCCCTAGGCCCTCTGAACTTGGCTCATGCTTTTGAGTTTTCATTCTAGCACACAAAAGCATTCACCAGCATCGGCTTCCAATAGTTTCTTCTACTCTGGGGTCATCAATACATTCTTTGAGCTTTATCTTTAATTGCATTTAGACAGAGTCAACATTGTTATTTATAATCAAAGCACCTTTAAGGAAAGAAGGGAAGCAAGCAAAAATAATGAGAAACAAGATTAGAAAAATCCTTTTATGTAGTTGATTTTTTATCAACATAAAACACATAGTAAGTGTAGGAAAAACTACACTGGCTGAAACCCTGCATTTCTGAAACACTTATTTTCATATTGATCAGCTTATTAGTTTAAATAATGAGTTATGGAGAATTAGAAGATATTACTGGGGAATATAATTTTATTCAGTATATATCATATTTTAAAAGTGCACCCCTATAATTAGGTTAGATTTGGGATAACTTGCTGGAAGGATAAGCCTGGAAGAGTAGAAAGAAATACCTTCTGGTGCTCTTTTGGTTAGTTTGGAGAACAGGTCCAATAATGTATTTTTTAACTCACTCCAGAAACAATAGAATTCCCTGACTTATAGAAATATTGACATTTATTTTTCAACTTGAGTTTAATAAGTGAATTCAATCAATCAACTTTGTGTGTGTGTGTGTGTGTGTGTGTGTGTGTGTGTGTGTGTGATTACTCATTCATAATGAAATTTAAAATTCTGCATGGACTTAGTTTGCTAACCATTATCCTAATGTTCTTGAGTTGGGAAGTCTCATGGAGGAGTCAGGTGCCTGCCAACAGGTTCAGTTTCACCATTGCATCTCTTGGGTTTTAGTCAAAGACCACAGCTGTTACTTTTCTTCAATGCCCTAGAGCTTCTGTTTCCCACTTTCACTGTGGCATCTACACATTTCCTCTAAAAAATGTATTAGAAGTAATCATCTGTGGGGGCTATTAAGAGCCAAATAGTGAATATTCTAAACTCCAATCTTCATGTCTTTTTGCCTACAAAGCTTCTTTTTCAGTCCGTCAACATTTGAAGTTCTTAAATGACTCGGTAGTGTGACTTTCAGTTTAATCATTTAAGAAATTTAAGCAGTTTAAGAAATTATCACCACTCACTAAGAAGCTGCTATTCAAATTTAATTTAATCATTCATTAATAATACGACTAAGGACATTTTGCTATTAGTAAATACTGCTTATTTTCTCAGTGCAACATGCCATGCATTAAACCAAGTGTTCCTCATTCATTGCTTCTAATTCTTATGCCTGTACTATGAGATAAGTATTACTATACCACCACCACCCCCCTTCATTTCACATGTTGGATAATTGAGGCTGGGTTAGGCTCAGGAACTTTCTCACTTCATTAATTTCCTGCAAGTACCAGGTACTGTGTAAGACCTTAGGGATTCATTAAGTGATTAGGGTATATTACTGACATGAAAGCACGCCATTGTTCAAAGGTCTGAAACGTTTGTTCCAGTGTTCTAAAAGAGCAGCTAAGATTTTTAACCTTCAACTTCCATTACTTCCAAATGTCTATGTTGTTGTCTACTTTGAAAATGGTATCAGTTTTCTTCAGTTGCAAGTAACAGAAACCCAGCTTAATCTAGTTTAAGGTAGAAGAAAATAAAGCAAACAAAATTGAGTTTCATCTGAAGGATACTGAAGCTCTTCAGATAATTGAAGGAAGAGCTTCAGAAACCTGGGGAATTGTGGGGCCAGGAGGCTATTGACAGGCAAGTAGTAAAGTTTACACCAATGCACACAAGTCAATATTTAAGGGTCTTCATGGTGAACTCAAGGTACTTCCCTGAACTCAGAACTTAACCAGTCTTTTTCCCTGTGGAATTATACACACTCCAAGATAAGTAATAATAAAAAGGAAGCAACACATAATCTATCCATAGCATGGCAGATTGTTGTATCTCAAAAAATGAACGAGAAGATCACTCAGGTGAAATAGCATGTCTCCTATAGGGAGAAGTTCAAATTAACCTCAGACTTTTGTATAGCAGCTGGAATGTGAGGATTGCCATAGCTACAAAAATCTTCAGGAAAAGGAAGTATGGTGACATTTAATGAAAGATAAAAACAGAAATCTCATTCAAAGTAGCCATCCTAATATAAACCAATTTATCAGGATTAAGTTGAAATACATTGTATCAATAAATGTGAATATAATAAGCTTTACTATTAAAAGAAAATTAGTTTAGATTTGGATATCAACAAAAATCTCTACTATATGTCATTTGTAAGAGAAATATATGAAATTAACTCAGAGTGGTTGAACAGAAAAGGTTGAGGAAGGAACGAAATAACAAAAATAAAAACGAGTATCCCATCTTAGTATCAGAGAAGTTAATTTTTGAAGTAAAAGTAATATACATGATTAAGAAAGATTGAAAAGGAAAATGCATAATCCAAACTGAATATCTTTTATGTGTATATATTTTATAGCATCGAAACTTACAGGCAAGCTTATTACGAAATCCAAGATAGAGTAGTGCCTAAGAATCTATGTATATACGTGTATTCTCATTTCAAGCCAGTTTACTTTCACCTAATGTAGATGACCAGGTGCCTTGGATCAGTTTTATATATTGGAGAGAATTTTCTTCTCCACTTTCAGGGATACCCCTAATTGTGTCTGAAATCCATTCACATCTGGTTTGGGTCTGTGCGCACATCCTGAGCTGACCCATGTGTCAAACAAGCTCAGTCTGTTTCCTCCTTGTTCAGTTGGTTGTGACATACTCATAGAGCTGTAAGTGCAAGTCCAAAGAGACGTGCTTCTCGGGCAGCTTACTCAGGGCAGGAGATTTAAAAAGCCTTGAGGCAAAGACTAAAAAGCTCTATAAATGGATCCTCTCTTCTAATTAGGATGAAAAAGAATGCATTCACTAAATCAATATCCTTATTAATCTGTTCTAGCAATGATACCACATTTAGCATAGCAACTAGGATTACAGTTACTACTTAATGAAGCCTGAGGTTGGCTACACCTGTTCTTCAGAATGCATTCAGCTTCTTCAGGGGCCAGATGTGTGAATTTAATGGCGATATGGTATGGAGTGCTACCCCTGCACCCTTTAGGTCCGTGGTTCATTTATCTTGGGCAAGGTAGAGGCTTTGATTTCAGAGATATTTCACTTGACCTTTTTTAATGATCACTCTTATTCCAGAGGCCAGGAACTCAATGTAGAATTATTTAAACTGCCAAGCTTATCAATTCCAATTATATACTTGGGGTTTGGGGAAACTAATGTGTGAGTGTGCAGACACCGTGGGTCACTGGAAGCTGGACTTTAACTAGGATTCTAGTATCACCTGAATCCTGAAGTCCCTACTGTAACAAATGGGCCATGATGGTATCTGTGCCAATTCAGACTCTATGTCTCACAGTTGTTGAAGTGTCTGGGTGATACTCTTTTCTCAATGCATAGTCACCTGAGTTCATTGCCAGAGACTCAGGAGATCATCATGGTGTATACCTTGGTATTACACAGTATTTCCTCTTCAGTCACTGGGTTCCAGATCTGACAATTGGCTAAGGCATGGGAACTGAGCAAGGGACTGTGATTTTGCATTGCAACAACCACCTTTAGCTTCTGATACCTCTATTCTTGCCTCTTCCTGATGATAGGTGTTGTAGAAGTTGGAGCACCTATGTTGGCTACCTGTCTTTTTGCCTGTGTAACCACACTTGATAACCATGCTCAATAGATAAACAATCTCTGAAACTTCCTGCATGTCAAGTCCCCTTATCCGCCTCTCCGACCTCATCAATTTTCTAGTAATTGTAGCCTCCTCTCTTCTGGCAGTTAAATACTGTCACTTGACTTTTACTAGTTTGAGGTCATATCATCCCGATAGATGTTAACGGGGATCAAAGTACACATAATAGTAAAATACTTTTAAACTCTCCAAAGGCAACCATTAAAAACACAGGAATCACAGTCAGTAAAGCAACAGAAGTAACAAGCACCAACTCTTATTGTAATTATTTTTCTCTCAATGTGTTGGAAATATTTGGGTTCTTAAGTTTTGCTTGTATTTCAACTTTAAGGAAAAATTTTTCCATGAAGAAATTTTGTAATGCAGTTCACCTCAACAATTGTCCCTATCATTGCTTCTGGATATTTCACAATTCTTAGAAATAAGAGAAATTCTAAGAAATTCTAAGAGATAAGGGTAAGGGGGATCAAATATATGGTGATGGAAGGAGAACTGACTCTGGGTGGTGAACACACAATGGGATTTATAGATGATGTAATACAGAATTGTACACCTGAAATCTATGTAATTTCACTAACAATTGTCACCCCAATAAATTAAAAAAAATGTAATTATATCTTAGGACTATAGTGGACACAATGTTAAAAAAAAAAAAAGGAATTACTGCACGAGAGAGAAGTATAGGTGAAGCTGGGGTGAAAAGGATTACATACCAAAAAGTACAATCTAGAACAAATATCTTGAAATTATTCTAGATGTTATACCTAAATATGTTATAAAAGCAATTTAGTTTAATGTTGCAGTCAGTATCTTTTGCATGAAATAAAATAAATGTCTAAGTGACGAAAAAAAAAAAAGAGAAATTCTCCAATGCTTTCTTTTTGTTCTTTTTTTTAATGACTCTTATTTTATGTTACAGTAGCCATCTTTACTGATGACTTTTCTGATAATTATCAGGAAAATGCAAATCAAAACCACAATGAGGTATTACCTCACATCTGTCAAGATGATTATCATTAAAAAAAAAAGACAATTAGTGTTGGTGAGGATGTGGAGAAATTAGAATCCTTGTACACTGTTGGTGGGAATGCAAAGTAGTGCAGCCGCTATGGAAGGAGAGTGGAAGTTCCTCAGAAAAATTAAAATAGAGCTCCCATATGATCCAGCAATCCCACTGCTTGTTATTTATCCCATCTGGATAGGGTGCCATTCCTTAATCATTATTGAATCCCTGCGAGCACCTCATTATACAGAGTACTCTGTACAAAATAAGTATTCATTAGAGCTTGTAGAATGTGGAATGATTGAATAGATCTTAAACTTATAATATTCCAAATGGTATAAATGTATATATAAAAATAAAAAACTTTTGATTATCAAAAATAATTTTGATACTCAATTGACATAATAGTTTTATAATTTTATCAGTGAGTCAAAATTTTAGTTAAATACTTTTATAATTTTATCTGATTCAAAATTTTAATTAAAATAGGTATTTTTGGCAATTTTTAAGGATTCTTTTCTGTACTTAAAGAGTGGGAGAGTACACCCATGTTTCTGTCAGCATTATTCACAATACCTAAAAGATATAAGCAATCCAAGTGTCCATCAAGAGATGAGTGGATAAGCAAAAGGTGGTATATACACATAATGTAGTATTTTTCAGCTGTTAAAAAGAAGGCAATTTTTTAAAAATTGCATTTTTACTATTTTTTCTTAAGTTTTAACTCCTAATCAAATATAAAACTCCTCTAGAGCTGTTTTATTTACTGCATGTTAAGATATAAATATAAGGTAATGCTGTACTTTGGATTGGATTCACTAATTTTTTTAATTAAATTTATTGGAGTGGCAATGGTTAGTAAAATTATATACGTTTCAAGTGTACATTTATATAATACATCATCTGTATATCACATTGTGTGTTCACCACCCAGAGTCAGTTCTCCTTCCATCACAATATATTTGACTGCCTTTTCCCTGTTCTGCCATTGCTCTTCCCCCACTTACCCTCTGGTAACCACTAAACTATTGTCTGTGTCTATGAGTTTTTGTTTAAAAGAAGGTAATTTTTACACATGCTACAACATGGATGAATCTCAAGGACATTATCCTAAGTAAAATAAGCCAGTCATGTAAAGATAAATACTGTGTTATTCTGCTTATATGCGTATTAGGTATCTAGAGTAGTCAAATTTACAGAGACAGAAAGTAGAATGGTAGTTGCCTGGGGTTGAAGGAAGAGAGGAATGAGGGGTTTAGTGGGTATAAAGTTTCAGTTTTGTAAGTTGAAAAGATCTGGAGATGCATGGTGGTGATGGTTGCATAACAATATGAATGTACTTAATGCCACTAAACTGTATGTTTAAAATGGTTAGAATGGTAATTTTTTATGTTATGTGGAGTTTATAATAATAAAAAAAGTTTGGAAAACAAGAATGGAAGAAAATTATTTTAGGTACTTCTAATACATCAACCAAAGGCTATGAAAAAGCTTTGATTGGATATTTAATTCTTTTCCTTTAAATTAAAGTTTATTGGGGTGACAATTGTTAGTAAAGTTACATAGATTTCAGGTGTACAATTCTGTATTACATCATCTATACATCACATTGTGTGTTCACCACCCAGAGTCAGTTCTCCTTCCATCACCATATATTAGACCCCATTTACCCTCTTCTAGAGCCCCACTCCCCTTTCCCCCTTTCCCCTCTAAACTATTGACAGTAACGACTAAACTATTGTCTATGTCTATGAGTTTTTGCTCTTTCAGTTGTTTGTCTTGTTCTTTCGGTGTTTTTGGTTTATATACCACATATCACTGAAATCATATGGTTCTCTACTTTTTCTGTCTGACTTATTTCTCTTAGCATTATAATCTCGAGATCCATCCATGTTGTCACAAATGGTCCTATTTCATCTTTTCTTACCACCAAATAGTATTCTGCTGTGCATATATACCACAATTTCTTTATCCATTCAGCTATGGAAGGACATTTTGGTTGTTTCGGTGTCTTGGCCACTGTAAATAAAACTGCAATGAGCATTGGAGCACACATGTCTTTATATATAAATGTTTTCAGATTTTTTTGTTAGATACCCAGGAGAGGGATTGCTGGGTCATATGGTAATTCTATTCATAATTTTTTGAGCAACCTCCACACTGTGTTCCATATGTGGCTGTACCAATCTGCATTCCCACCAACAGTGTATGAGGGTTCCTTTTTCTCCACAGCCTCTCCAACACTTGTTACTATTTGTCTTGTTGATGATAGCCATTCTGACTGGGGTGAGGTGATATCTCATTGTGGATTTTATTTTCATTTCTCTGATGATTAGTGATGTTGAGCATTTTTTCATGTCTATTTGCCATTTGTATGTCCTCTTTGGAGAAATGTCTGTTGAGGTCCTCTGCCCATTTTTCAATTGGGTTGTTTGTTTTTTTGTTGTTGAGTTGCATGAGTTCCCTGTATATTTTGGATATTAGTCCCTTATTGGAGGAATTGTTTGCAAAAATCTTCTCCCATTCAGTTGGTCGCCTCTTTATTTTGTTGATGGTTTCTTTTGCTGTGCAGAAGCTTTTAAGTTTGGTACAGTCCAATTCATTTATTTTAGCTTTTACTTCCCTTGTCTTTGGAGTCAAATTCACAAAATGCTCTTTGAACCCAAGGTCCTTATGTCTAGTACCTATGTTTTCTTCTATGCAGTTTATTTTTTCACGTCTTGTATTTAGGTCTTTGATCCATTTTGAATCAGTTTTGGTACATGGTGAGAGACAGCAGTCCAGTTTCATTCTTCTGCACGTGGCTTTCCATTCTGCCAGCACCATTTATTGAAGAGGCTGTCTTTTCTCCATAGTATGTTTTTTGCTTCTTTGTAAAAAATTATCTGTCCATATTTATGTGGTTTTATTTCTGGGTTCTCAGTTCTATTCCATTGGTTTGTTTGTCTGTTTTTCTGCCAATACCATGCTGTTTTGATTATTGTTGCCCTGTAGTACAAGCTAAAGTCAGGGAGTTGATACCTCCAGCATTGTTCTTTTTTTCTTAGGATTGCTTTGACTACTTGGGGTCTTTTGTAGTTCCATACAAATCTGATGACTTTTTGTTCTATTTCTTTTAAAAATGCCATTGGGATTTTGACAGGGATTGCATTAAATTTGTATATTGCTTTGAGTAATACAGCCATTTTAACTATGTTGATTCTTCCAATCCATTAGCATGGAATGTCTTTCCATTTCTTTGTGTCTTCTTCAATTTCTTTTAAAAATGTCTTATAATTTCCAGTATATAGGTCTTTCACATCCTTGGTTAAGTTTTCCCTAGGTACTTTATTCTTTTTGTTGCAAGTGCAAAAGGCATGTTTATTTTATTTCCTCTTCTGAGATTTCATTGCTAGTATATAGGAATGCAGTGGACTTTTGTACGTTGATTTTGTAGCCTGCAACTTTACTCTATTTATTTGTTTATTGTTTCTAATAGCTTTTTGGTGGAGTTTTTAGGGTTTTCAGGTTTTATCCTGAAGTCTTTTTTATCGTATTTAAGCTTCATGCCACAGCCAACATTTATTTCTCAGACTCTATATGGTGAATGAGTAAAAAGAAGCTTTACATAGTAATTTCCTTATAGTGGAGCCATATATTAGTGGCTTACATTGTGGCCTGTGTTTGTTTGGCACATTGCTAAAGTGTGTTGGACATGATAGAAACAGTTTAGAAGGATGGTTAAGAGTCTGAGCAGGGGTTCCACTTCCAACTCCAGCACCCACCATCTGCGTAAACTTGGGCATATTGCTTACTTTCAGTTTTGTCATCTGTTTCTCAATTAGTATCTATGAAGCACCCAAATAACTGCCCATTACATCACTAATATTATAATATCTAGTATTACTCTTATTACTGAGAAATCTTGGGATTAAAATCTAAATTCTATCATCTTTCAGGAAAGCCTGGTAATAAGGATATCTTAGTAAAATGCTATCTTATTCTTTCAGGATGATGCTAATTCTGAGAGATCAACTGTTGTTTTGGAGGAGTTCTCTGGAATCTCTCTCCTTTTGACTTATTTCAGTGCTATGTCTAGGTGGCTGGTACTTCTCAGTGCCTATCCAGTCAGAGAGAGAGATGCTGGTGAACTCGTCCAAAACAACAGTTGTTCCCTCAGAATCATCATCTTCCTGAAAGAATAAGATATGCAGAGTAAAGGGACAAGAATTTACAGCCCAGGGCCTCTGGTTTCTATCTTAAATGTTCACAAATCTGGAGTAAAAGGGATTGAATCTATTACCATGATATCGGTATTTTGGCCTCTCTCTTCTTTTAAGTGCACTTCCCAGTAGTCATCTCTCCTCCTTAATCATTTAAATAATTGGCAAGCAGTGCAGCCCTTAGCAGAAGGTGGGAGCTTATTTATGACTCCTCTTTGTCTGTAAAGACAAAAGAGAAGAACAGATGAAATCAGATCAAGGAGTGCTTTGTTTTATAATCTCTCCAGAGAAATCTAGGAGTTCCCTCCCTCCATGCTCATATTTCTTATTGTGAAGCACTAATGAAGACACTAATTAGTTGTTCAGTGGCATGGGCTTCCCTTGGATATTTTCAAGACCTGCTTCTTTTCTATTGTGCATATGCTTCTCTTTGTATATTTCCTGTTGCTCTTTCTATATTCTGACCATGAAATGGAAGGGAAAACCAAAGCAACAGCAATTCTCCCTCTTTTTTTTTCTCTCTCAGATTCTATGTATCTAAATGCTCATATTGAGTGCATGTCAAAGAAAATTTACTGCAGTCAGACAAACGCTAAATTGGCAACATATCAGCTAAAAACAAAGTGCCACTAACTACAATAAAGCTCAAAGATGAGAGGTTCAAATAGTCTCCTGATATATATCTTAACTCTAATGTTTATGTTCTCATTAGTATATTGCAATGCTGAGTGCAGAAAGTGATATGACAAAGTAAGTTTTCTCTAATGATTAGTACCAAATGTATGATTCCTAACAGCTCTGGTTTCTTATTCATCCTAAGTTTGAACTGCTTTGCATGACTCATTGATTTCATTAGATTCATCCATTTCATTTATTCAAAAGTATTTAGAGAGTCCTTCTTCTCTTCAATATATTGTTGTATAAATATCACAATAGGTAAAAGATTACCAAACTTATCAAACTGGAAACACATCTGTTGGACAACATAGTTCATTAAAAATTGTTTTTGAGGATTGGGTAAATGGATCCGATTTAGCAATAGGAATCTCAATATGATAAAATACATATAAAGACCCACACAAATACAATATTTGAGAACATCCTAGGATTTTAGCTTACTCCCTATTCATTTTAACTCAACAACACTGATTAACAAACGAAAAAATTATAAATAAAAATACAAAAGCAAACATTAGTAGGACCTTAAGATGCCGTCATAGAATTACAGAAGAATATGCTTTTAAAGAGACATTAGCAGACTGGAATAAATCCTTAGAAGAACAAATGGGTTAGTGAGGAATATGGATAACAGTTTGAAATGAGAAGCTACTCAGCTGGAAAAATTGACGGCTTAGTATAGCAAAGTGATTTTTCAATATTAGAAGTATTCTACATGGTCACAGATATTATCTATTTATCAGTTCATTTATTCTTGCATTAAATTATGATTTTGTTTATTCAGAAATAGTCATTGGCTCGTATAATAGTCCACACACTGACTGTGTAATCATAATGCAATGATGAGCAAAAGAGAAGGGTTTCTAATTTATCTGAGATTACAGAATGAAAGGATACACAATATTGGCCAAAATAAAGTCAATGCAAGCAGATTTGAGATTAATATGGAGAAAACTTTCTCTCAAACAGAACTGTTCCCAAATGGAATGGATTCTTCAGCGCTGATATTTCTGTTTCTGTTGTTGTTATTAGAAGGATGACATGTTCCAGATGGTCACTTGTTTGGAAATTTAAGCCCTGAGGGAAGTCCTATACAATTCCTCCCATAACATTTTATGAATATATCTCTACTTTAGTTCCTCTATTTGAGGACAATTTAGTCAGGTGCAACTCAAAGGAAATGGTATGATAATGAAATAATCAAGCATGAAACATTTAGTTTTTCATGAGCAAGCTTAGGCTCAACATGATCAACATGAAATCCTGTTTTCAGATTTCCTGTTTATTCAAGATATATATATATATATATATATATATATATATATATATATATATATCCTATCATGTCAGAGTTCTCGGAGAAATTATTGCCATATAGCATTCAAATTACTAAGATTGTTATTGTGTTTGTTGATATGAAGGGGGAAAATAAAGATGGAACTGAAGATTCTTAGTCTACAGCAGGTAGAGCTTATAAGAAGGGGTTATTCAGGTGCAGGTAATAAAACCCAACTCAGGTTCGTTTAAGATACAGGCAATGCATTTATACATAACTATGTGGCATTCTAATGATGGACAATGGTTACAGGAACAGATGTTTGCACTCTTCCAAACGTGTCATCAAATATCTTCCTTTTTCTTTCTTCAACTCTCCGCTCTACTTTCTGCATTGGTGACTTTATTCTCAGGCAGCTCCCCTATATGTGGCAATGGTGAGACCCTGTAGTTGATCCAGGCTTATAAAAGGGACTTATGGTATGTGATTGAAGGTCTCTTTCTTCCACGTAATATCCTTATTGATTCACCCAACATGCTTCTTATTGGATCTTCTTGGGTCACATGTACTCCTGTTTGCCCAATCTTATTGTGGAGATTGTGGTAAAAATGGGAGTATAATCAATAGTCTCATGCTGTGGGGGAGGGATAATTCCCCTCATTGATTAATTGCTCAGTAGACAAACGCATGTCACAGGACCGTTAGAAATACTATCCTAAGCAACAAAGGAACAAGACAAACAAATAAAGAAACAAAAACTCGTAGGCACAGAAAGCAGTTTAGTGGTTACCAGAGGGTAACAGGGGGATGGTAGAAGAGGATAAAGGAGGGCAGATATATGGTGATGGAAAGAGAACTGACTCTGGGTGGTGAGCACACAAAGTGATATGTAAATGATGTATTATAGAATTGTACCTTTGAAACATATGTAATTTACTAACTATTGTCACCCCAATAAATTTAATTAAAAAAAAGAAACATTATCTTGCTGGTTTAATTAATTTTGAAGCTTGCATGATACAACTGGAAAAAGATAATATCAACAACAAACTTTCATCATGGGTGGAGAAGTTTTACATGATATTAGTGCAAGCCTTACACTCTTCTCCAAGATCTTAAAAGAGATAAGGATCCAAAGGCATCCCAAAATTTCTGAGCCAGAGAAGTGTAGTGAAATCACAAATTCTCTTACAACTTTCTCTAAGTATCTTTGTCCACCCTAACAGATTTCTATCTCTACGAATTAGGCCTTAATTATATCACTTGCAGCTCTGTGCTTAACCTGCTCAGGTATTCAATGACAATACTTCACATTTACTAAGCTTTTTTTCATGTAAAGATGGTATCTAATCTTCATGGCATTCTCCGGAAGATTTCAGGCATTATCCTCATTCTCTAGATGGAGAACTGGAATGCTTTCAAATGGCTCCAAATCACTAGCTAGTTGAGAGCTAAGTACAGTAATTGTAACTAGCACTTCAGTGTTCTATCTGCCAAGCCCAGAAGGCAAAATGTTATGAAAGTTTCTGCTTTGATTTATTTCCATTCAATGCAGCTCAATTTGATTCACTAAGCAGTCCTACCAACGTACGATGTGCTCAATGTCACCCGGAATACTCTGGGCACTGCAGCATATGCATAAGGCAGAATCCCTTAACCTTAATTGTTTCATAATTTAATTGTGAGTACAACACATAAACTCAAACAATAGTTGCATAACAATTTGAATTAATGTGTATTTTAATTCTTAACTGCAAAAAGTGATAGAGTTAATAAGTGCAAATGTGCTTAAGATAGTATAGAACAAAGTTTAATATTGATTCTCTCATATAGTGGAAATCCTCCATAACACAATTTTAAAATTTAATTTTGTAATTTATCCACTCCAAATTAATTTTTGTACACCTACAGCAAGCCAGCCATGGTTTTAAGTGCTGCATGCACAGCGGTGACTTGACTAAAAAAAATACCATCCTGGTTCTCATGGAATTATATTATAAAGGAGGAAAGATATTAAATGAACATGTATATTGATCTACACTACAACGTGTTTATTTTGCTCTGAAAGGAAAGTCCAACTTGCTAGAGAAAGTATAATGGGAAACTGGCTTGGGTTTGGAGAAGTGGATTAGGAAGTCTGAGGCTGACCATTTAAACTGAAACCTGAAGAATGAGTAGAGGTTTGACAAATAAGGATTGAGGAGAAGTATACCCCTGGGAGAAGGAAGAATCTGAAGGTGCACCATCTCAGATAATAATAATCACATATATAGATATACGGCAGTGTGGTTTCTCTTAACTTTTTTTTTTCTTAAGGCAAATGGGAATTTGGCATTATGTTTGTTCAGAAAATTAGTGGGTGTCCAGGGACTAATGCATACAAAGGAAAGCTCAAAGGGAGAAAACAGATGAAACAGAATTGTTTAACAAGAATTGTTGGGTAGGTTTTAATGAGAACTCTAGAAATCAAACAAAGAGAATTAGGGTTATCCATAATGGTGTGCCCTAGCAAAGGGTTTTGAAGGTACTTGTGAATATTGTAGACTCAATTCACCGGATAGCAGTTCATTATAGGGTGTTTAAATATCTTTCTATTTAGTGGTATGTTATCTCATTAACAATCTTAGTCAACTTAAGAACAAATATTATAATTTTGTGTTTTTCTGTCAGTACTTAGAATATTGCATTGTACACAGTGATAGGTGTTCAGGTAAATTTTGTGGGTTGGTTGAAACAATGATTTCAGAGGATAAGTTACTGGAACTAGATGAAGATAATAATAATATTTGGAGTAGTTATATGCTTTCAAAAACTGATTGCAATGGCTTCTCATTAATTGTTGTTTTTGCCCCCATAACATCTTGTGCATTACAGCACTCATCCCTCTGCAGCAGAGTAAGTTCAAGTGTCTGTAACTGCTCCTATATTGTGAGCCCAGATAGGGACTATGCTTGATTCATTTGTATCCACAGCATCTACAAAGCATGTGGCATGACATAAATGCTTTATGTTTATTGAATGGCAGAAAGATCAAATGAGTGAAGTGAAAAAATGAATGAAGAAATGAAGTGATCTAGTTATTTTTAAATATCATTTCAATAACCCTGATGCAAATAAGAGAAAAAAGGGAGAAGAACACTGTATAACACATATTAGTCACTTAGGAAGTGTGTGCTGAATGAGTAAATCTGTACTGAAAAAAAGGGGGTGGGGGGTGGGAGATGAGGGTAAGGGGGATCAAATATATGGTGATGGAAGGAGAACTGACTCTGGGTGGTGAACACACAATGGGATTTATAAATGATGTAATACAGAATTGTACACCTGAAATCTATGTAATTTTACTAACAATTGCCCCCCCAATAAATTTAAAAAATAAATTGAAAAAAAAAAAAGTTAATGTGACGTGACCATGCACCTGACATGTAAAAGGTAGTGATGAGTTTAAATATAGGGACGATTCATACTTTTGATGGCTTTTGAACTTTTATGTGCATAAAAATCTTTTAAGATTTTCTTTTCCTCTTCCTCTTCCTCCTCCTCCTCCTCCTCCTCCTCCTCCTCCTCCTCCTCCTCCTCCTCCTCCTCCTCCTCTTCTTCTTCTTCTTCAATGCATCTATACTGGGACCAAACCATAAAGGTTCAATTTAGTAGACTTAAGAAGAATACCAGCACTTCTAGTGCAGGTGGTCCAAGACCACACTTGGAAAAATTCTGCATTAGTATAAACGGTAGCATCACTCACTCTGTTTGCAAAATTGAAAATAAGGTAATTTTGTCCCCTTTGATTTGTTAAAGGTGCATTTTAAATAACTCTTTTTTGTTGTTGTTCCTTTATGCTAACAATCTGTTGAAAGAAAGGAACAACATATAATGCTAATTTCTCCCTTTGATTCTTGACCAGGAGAGCAAAAGCATGAATTGTAAGCTGGCTCTAAGTAGCATTACTTACATACCTTTAACCAAGCATTTTAAGTATATTTCAGCAATCGAAAATTCATGCTGTGCAGGGAATCCTGTTGGAGCTTTCCCCATACCTATAGCTTCACAAGCAATTACCTTCTTAGCACCGGGCAGGGAGGTGACCATAAAGAGCAGGTCACGCAACCACTGTAAGCAGCTAAATGTGTATCTCGCATGGCCAATTTGTAAGAGTTTTCAGGAGTGCTGCTATTCTCCTTTGAAATGAAATAGGCGACAGAACCACATGAAAAAGGATTGCGGATCTGTTTGGCACTCATTCCCATGTCTTCTGGGAAGAGCGATTTCTCCCACTGCAACCATGTGGTTTTAGTGAGACTTATGTTGTCCTATGACCCCAGGATCCTGGTGATAGTTAATTTCAATGAAAATGGGTGCCCAAACCTGCAAGGAACTTCAGAAGCATGTGGTGGGAGTCTAGAACTAGGAACAGAGACACATAGTTGTGCCTCACAACTAGTAGTGAGATGGATGTGCTGCAGCAGTTGTTTTCTGCAGTGAAAACTGGTTTTGCCGAAGAAAACTATGAGAATTGCATGGGTGTGGGGGAGTGAAGACAGAGGAAAGAGAAACAGGAGAGAGACAGAGAGTTTGGTAACAGTCTAGTCCCTTGTTCCTGGTGTCTTGAAAATCATTTGACTTTATCGTGACTGCATACACTTTAAAATAACTTACAATTTGCCTAAATCAATGAGTTATAGTTTGGCTTTTTTTTAACAGACTTTATTTTTAGAGCAGTTTTAGGTTCACAACAAAATTAAGCAGAACATACAGAGATTTCCCATATACCCCCACTCATGCACAGCCTCCCCCATTATCACCATCCTTCACCAGACTATTGCATCTGTTGTAAGTAATGAACCTGCATTGATACATCATTATCTCCCCAAGTCCATAGTTTCTGTTAGGGTTCACTCTTGATGTTGTACAGTCTATGGATTTGGAAAAATGTATAATGACATGTATCCACCATTATAGTATTGTACAGAATAGTGTCATTGCCCTAAAAATCCTCCTTATGCTGCCTATTCATCCCACCCTCCCCCCTAAATTGGATTTTTGACATTGCAATCAAGGATTTCTAACAAATTTGGGTATGCAGTTATTCATCAGTAACTCCACTCCATTGGCCCTGTTATATGAATTGTGGAGAGTTAACTTTTTGGAAGAAATACTTCTGATACTGTGAAACTAAAGTGTGATATAACTATATATTGCACTATAAGAAAAACACCTTGAATGAAATAAAAAATGCTTTTCTTCCATTTCCTGCCCACACTCCTATCTCAAAGACAAACACTCAGGATACACAGTATTTATTGAGAGGCCTTGGATGCGGGGAACAACATTATCACTTTAAAAATCTCAATTTCTTAAATATATTTCTATTACACTTCCCTGGTCAAAACTTAGGCTTCTAAGTCTAATGACTCTCGACCAAGGTCTATTCAAAGTGTCTCCTTATGTCACAGAGATATTTTGCTCAAATCTTGTGTGAATTATGTATATTTTATGAAGTTATTCATGTTTTCCTGTCTCAGTAACAAATGGTCCAAAATGTTTCTTTTAAGTCATAAATAAGCTGTTCACGAAATGCCCCCATTTTGGTAAATTCAGTCCCTCAAATCTCATTGTCTTGAACTTAAAACTCACCCATGCAATTATCTGAAGTTCATGCATCATCTTGGATGATATTCTGGTTTCCCAGCCACTTGGTGCGTGATGATTACCGACTTCTCATTGTCTGTCTGCTTTTACTGTTAAGATGTTCCTTTCAGATTTGAGGTTGCTGGTTTCTCATAAATTCATTTTAATGAATACTTAGTATTTTATTAATGTTGAATCTTAAATCTACATTAGAATTCGACTTTTTGCTTCTATGACCTAAGGCAACCTATACACGATATTTAGGGTTATAGGAAGGAAGAATATGTCAGAAAATGTCATATTATGTAAGTCCACGAGGAGGGAGAGATTAGATTATCCCTGATGTTTTAGGAAAAAAGAACTCCATTTTTCAATAAAACAAACACATACTATGACATAACTGAGGAAAATCGGAAAGACAATTTTAATAGCAAAGTTTCTCAAACAATGGAGAACTCTGCCTTGAATCTGACCTCTCAGCATCCAGGAAATGATGGTGTTGGAGAGGCAGAGGAAGGTGAGCAGCAACTGCAAACAACATGAAGTCTAACATATAAGGCTTCAAGATCCATCAAATTTTTGCTGTATGGATTTGGAATAGATTAGCTCGTAGAAAGTGGACAACTGCTCTTTAAATCCCAATACAATGATGAGAGATATAGCCAAGACAATTTCCTATTGCTATAATCGTAGCATCCTCCTATGTCAAGAGAGAAATATTTTCTCATGTAAATCTTGTTACATGAGAAAATGTTTTATCTACCTTTAGAATGGGAAAAATAAAAGGTTTTATGATTACTATTTAGTTGCTATGCCTGTCAGTTTCTTACTTAAAATGGTCTTCAGATATTCTCCTGTTCAAATCCAGAACACTAGAATTTGGACAAGCTTCCTGAACAAGTTTTTTAAGCTTCTGAGAAAAATAGTATTTCAATGGTTTGTTGAACTTTAAATGCCATTTATTAAGCATTCTCTGAGTTAAGACTTACTGTATAATATTTTTACAAACTTTATAATAGGAATCTATAACTTCATTTTTGTTATGAAGATTTTGATACTTTGAGCGGTTACTTAAATTGTCCTAGTTTTTGAAAATGGGGAAATCCCACTGGAGCAATCTCTCTACCATCTTGTGTGCCCCATGAAGGAAGATTCTAAATTTTATATCCCTAGGGCCTTGTATGTAGTGGCATCTCATTTGTTGAATGAATTTAAAAAAAGAAGAAGAGGAAGAAGAAGAAGGATGAGGAGGAGAATATTTAAAATCCAAAGTTAAGTTCCCTTGACTTGCTATCGTTTTATTTCCTCAGATTACAGGTCAACTACTGGAAGAGGTTTTCCAAAAGTATATAAACCAGATGACATTTGGAGTGGCATTTCTTTACAAGTATATTTATTTTGAATACATTTATGTATGTGAAGCATTTAGGACAGTCCTGCCTCAGTGTAAAGATATGTGGTTGTATTCTTCTGCTTTTATTATTATTTTGAAGTGCCTATGATTTAAATTTATATAAATACTACTAGTAATACCTACTTGGTAAAGAAGAATAAAGCAAAAAAATAAATAAATAAAATAAGGAATTAAATTGTTTGCTGGACTCTTCAAGCTACTTTTCTCTTTTGAGAACATCCCTTCTAATTAATCTCATAGATTATGAATTTACTCATGCCTATTTGATTAAAGAAGCATGACTTTCTGTTTCTGAATGTGATGAATGGCTCCCACTCATTTGAAAGGTGACAAGGCAACATTAGTTTGATTTTTTTGTGGGGCTATAATGATCTTTGCTAATGGCCTAAAGCAATAGATTCAAATGAAAAATTAAAATGTTTACTATGCTTGCTTTGGATTATGTAAGAAAAGTTCCTCAGAGAGCATTGTTTTCATTATTGAGGATGATTTATCCTTTGTGCTTTATTTTGCTGTGAAATTCAGAGGGCAGACACATTTCTGACTTTATATATAGTTTCATCTCTTCATGAGGCAGCAAGAAGTGAAATAACCTCTCAGGAAACATTAAAGCAGACACTTATTATGTGAAACAGTTTGAACTATTCAACATCCATAGCAAATTCTGTCATGCTTTGCTAAAATAGTGTAGCATTTAAACACTAAAGGAGCAATATACTGATAATGAAACCATTTCCGGCAAAGAACTTAGAACAGGTATTTATTTTGGATAGTTTCATTATGAATGTCTAAGCATCCTGAAAACATTTAGGCTGATGCAATGCAAAGAACTGCATCTGGAGGGTAAGGAATATGTACCTGTTTTAATCAGAACTTGATATGGGAAGTACCTTTTTAAATGAAGTTTCCCTTATATGGAAAAACATATTTCTGTTGGGTTATTAGTACACACATGTAATTAATTCAACTGTCCATATAATCCACTTAGCCCAAAGTTATGAAATAACTTCTGTATGCCAGGCAGTGCCTTAATACTAGAAAATTCTAAGGTAATGAATAGGGCAGGTTAAATGTGTTAGCATATTAGAACACACAGGTGAATAAAAATTTCCAATAAAAACTAAAATGTTAACCCTGATAATAGTTGAATGCTTTACTGATGGTGACGAAAAATAAGTTTTTGATTCAGAACTCAACTCTTCTCGTCTCGTCTCGTCTCTTCTCTTTTCTTTTCATGTGGTTTCCAACTGTGGTATAGAAGTGTCTATCATAAGCATGATGTGGTATGAGTTTGTAAAAAAGAGAGGGTAAGAAGAAACACCTCAAATTCAAAATGAATCAACTGTTGTTGATTAGGTGATGGAAAGGCTGTTAACTGTACTGTAACCAAATCATGAGAAACATTAAAGGTCGATTTTTTTATATGTTTATATCTTCTAAGTTTTTTATTTCACTTTTCCTGCTGCCCTCCCACTTTTTTGGTAACTACATTAAAAACAAAATTATATTTTAGTGGAGTTTACTAATTTCATTGCTTTGCCTTTTAGTCTTAGGGCAGTGGTGAAGTGATATCACACAGATATCACTTGCCTCAGTGGGTTGGGGTAAGAGTGGAGGGATTACTTAACATTCTAAGCTTTGGTTTCCTCATATGTGCATAGAGATAATTATAGTGCCTCTGTCATGTTAGGAGAATGGAATGAGATGATACATGTAAACTCTTAATACAATGTAAGTATTCAGTGTATATTATTTACTTAAAATCTGTGATTTTAAAATGGTAAAGGATCAAACTAAATTTTAGGAAAATATCATATTCTCTGGGGTCAGGTCTATTAATGACCAAACTGCTTTGAAGTCTGTCCGTAAGAGACTTCCATTTATTCTGTGAACAAGGTAACAACAACCAATTGTAGGTAGGGCCAGGAAGAAAGGCTTCTTTAACTCAGACGCGTGGGTCCTCAGGAAGTATTTTTTTCCCCCCAGGAATGAAACATGAACTTGTGAATTACCGCCATGCTTTTCACTAGAGTGGTTCACCTTTCAGGCAGGTGGGATTTTTACTTCTCTTTTGCATGTCTATTTGAGATAGGTTGCTTAGGAAACTTGGGAGTGAAGGAGGTTGAAAGGCAACAGAGCTTGAATTCTGTTTCATTTCTCCTGAGCATTCTTAAGTCACAAGGGAAGGAAATTTGAAATCAATGTCTCTAAGAGTTACATTTATAAATCATCCCATAAACATGTGTTATAGAGACACGATGAAAGTAAAAGGTTTTGTTTCTATGTATAATATTGCAGGTAACACATAATTTTATGTTTTTATGTTAGATAATCTTTAAAATTCTATTCAACTAACATCAGCAAAATTTTTTTAAATACATCATATCTGCAGCTAAACAATTTTGTAAATATCAGGGGTGTTTACCAAGTTACTGGTGGTAAAATCCCACTGTGACTGGGTGGAGAGGCATTTGGTGTTTCCCAAATGTTATTCCATGAATATTAGTTTGGGGTATTCTATTCAGACAAGCCTTTGAGTTGCTTAATACTTGAGTTCTGAACCTAAGAAATTGGTCAGATTACACATGTGCTTGTTTTTACAAATTCTTCATATAGGAATTATCCCTGTCTATAAATAGCTGTTTATTATTAGCATAGCAGGTAAGGAGGATTTGGGCACATATATAAGTTGGTTGCTAACAGAACCTGTGACCCCATGGTTCAGGGACTGTGAAAAATAATAGATTTTATCATGGACACCAAAGACCAACTATATCAGAACCTTCACTCAGGTTTGTGCTGGATTGCAAACATCACATAATTAAGACTATAAGGAATATCTATAGCTGAGTTCTTTCAGTGTGACCTTGAGGATATGAAATTAGTTCGCTTTTTTCTATGATATGCGACTCAAAAATTCTCTTTACTAAAATAAACAGTAATGTTTAGTTTTGTTCAGATACCAGGATTCCAAAACTGAATTTATAATCCTTGATTAATGGGTGTTTGAATACAAGAGTGCTCACTGATAGATTAATATTAATTTAATGTTAAACTAGTACATGCATTGAGAGGATACGACAGTACCCAAGCTATAATACTGCCTATGTTTGTGTGCTCAATGTGGTATCATGTGCTATTTCTAGGATGATAGTACAGTGCTACCCATTGTCAGTGGACCTGAAGTCCTGATTTGCATCCAGTTTGCCAGCACCAAAGCTATGCTTGCTGCAACTAAGTTCTGTTGGTCTGGGCATATGTGACATGTCAATTAAAGATAAGTCGTCTAACGTTAGTTGAATAGGCAACTGTTAGTTTATTGGGCTTTAAAACTAGTTAGGGGAAGAAATCTAGAACAATTTTTACCAGTCCATACCTTTATAAATATCTGTCTATCCATCTATATATTATTTCTTTTAGTAATTTGCATATGTATATGGGGCATGGATATACAAGGTCAGACAATTAAGTCTGTGAACTTTCCACCATGAAGATGTAAAATTGATCATTAATTTATTTAGTGGGCTGAAAAATTGAACCCAAGCCTGTAACACAATAGTGCAGGGAAAATATATCTTTATTTGGGATTTAAACAGTCTTTTCTTCTTTTTTTAAGCTACTTTTACTTACTCATATTAACAGTAAATGCAAAAGCAAAAGTTCTCATCCTATTTAAACCTTAGGCCAATCCCAATCCAATCATTTAATCTATGTCTTCAGATACTCTCAGTCTCTTATTTTATAGGTATTCTGTCTTTTAGAAGGTCTTTTTAGGGGTTTGAGTGACCTTATCATACATAAAAAAGATGAGTCAATGGTCAGAGTGACCCATGCCTCCTCTGAATTCCAGGAGATGTTACTCGTCTACTTCATGCCTGGGCAGTGTGCTGGTCACTGAAGCTGAGGCTTACTCTTGGTCAGGTATTTTGGCCTGATGATAAGCCTAAGGCATTGCCTGGCTCAGCAGATTTCATTTTGTCTGCAGCTGGGGCTAGAGACTCTTTGAAGGTGTCTAGCAGTGAATTTCATTTGGTTCTGATTTTGATGATCTGTCCTGTAGCTCTCAATACACAGCCATGTGCCTCTCTGGTAAGTCCTCCATCTGGCTTCTCAGCTGTTTCTAGGTCCCAGGTAGTCAGGTAGACAAAATGGTGATTCAGGAAGGTAAAAATCCAGAGTGTCAATCTGGATGCCATCACCAAACTGCAATAACTAAATTGACAGGTCTGCACCCCACCTGGGTGAGGAGGCAGTCTGAAATACAAACTCTTTGAGAATAGATGGGGATGAAAGTTGGTGGGAATGAGGTGAGGGTGTCAAAAGAACATGTAATCTTCGCTTTCGATGTTACCCATACTTATTATACAACTTGTTATCACTTATCAGCCAAAGTTTTGAAAAGAGAAAATTGGGATACATATGAATAACTTTCTAATTCCTATTTCTTTCTCTCTTTTGTCTCCATCTAAAATCTAAAGGGTGACATGTACAAGTCAAAGAGGCATCTTCACCTTCACCTTCATAGCTTTCTTTAGAGAGAACTCCATGTACAGTGATCTCCCAGTCTTGATAGTTTAAATGGTAATGAGGAAATAAAGACATTGGGACATTTTCTCCCAAGGCAGTAGTGTGCCCTGCATAGTACTGTGTTTGGCACTGGAGAAACAGGACTGAGTGAGCGCTTCACCTCGCTGATTAGTCCTCATATTTCACATTGCTCCTTGGAGTTCTGCTACAGAGTTTATTCAGGAGCTGGAGTGTCTCCCTTCACACCTTAATCATCCCTGCCAGGTGTGCTGTACAATGAATGAGAAGTCACAATCCCAACTGGAGGACTCAGTTGTTCATCTTAAATCTTGATAATTCTTATGAAAATTGACAGTGACATATTGTTCTATCCTGTTCTTATTTGCCCTTTACCTTGTTCATGAATGAGGCGCAATGTCCAGGCGCAATGACTTTTGAAATCAACTATCCAGAGTTGGGCCATACCTCACAGGTAAAGGGCACTGTCCTTCTCAAGGCTGACCTCACTCTAGATGTTGGCCACAAATTCATGGGTCCACAGGTTACCCTCATTTCCGACCAGCTGGCTACAAATTTGTGGGTTCCCATTACCGTATCGGTTGTGATGATTTGCTACAATGACACACAGAACTCAGGAGAATGCTATGCTTGTGATTAAAGTTTTGTTATAGTAAAGTATACAAATCAAAACCAATGAAAGCTGGAATGCACAGGATAAAGTCCAGAATGGACTTAAACACAGCGCTTCCAATTCTCTTGTCTCTGAGAATTCCTGAGCAGCATTAACTTCTTCTGGCTACAAAATTCAGAGTGTTGTGAACTAGGGAATCTCACTTAAGCCTTTGGTGTCTGAGTTTTTATTGGGGTTCAATCACACCTGCTGACCTTTAGTTTCCAGCCCCGCCTGGAGGTTTGATCTCCAGTTCCTCTGATATCATAATGGCCTGTTCCAAAACCCCCACCATAAGTTACATTGTAAGTTGCTTATTACCAAAGAAATAACAGATATTCTTATCAGGCAGGATATTCCAAGAGCCTAGAGATCACCATCAGTAGCATATAGTAAATGTCAGATCTCTTTTTGGATAAAGTTATATCTTCCCTACACAATAGGATCCTTTTATAAACAAATCCAGAGATATCTATGCATGTCTGTGCTTGAAACCAAGCCTGCACTTATAAACACACTTGAACTTGTACAGGAGTTTGCACTTGTCTTGAAGAGTCTCAAGTAAGTTTCTGGTTGAACTTTATCTGCTTCTTTTACTTTAACTTCTGTGATAGAATATTTCTCCACATTATTTGTTTGAAAAAAAAAAAGGCCCATTTTATTAATCTAACAACATATTTATAAACTCATTTTCAATTTTAATTTTTTTCTTTTTTTATTAGTTTTCAGTACACAAAACAAAGTAATAGTCGTTTATCATTTATATCCCTCACACTGTGTCAACCCCCCCAATCATCAACTATCCCTCTGACATCGCACATAGCCAATACATTTCCACTGTCTCTATTCCTAATGCTGTACTCTGCTTCTTGTAAATATATATATATATATAAACAAACTTCTAGTTGACATTCATTATTGTTCAGCTTCAGCTTCAGGTGTACTGTGCAGTGATCAGGCATCTACATCTTCCCTGAGGTGGTCTCCCTAATGAGACAAGTGTCCATTGGATATCCTACAAAATCTTTACAACATTATTGATTACATTCCCCAAATTAACTTTCGTATCCCTGTGGCAATCTTGTGGTTACTGACTGCTTTCTAATCTCCTTACCTCCCCCCTCCCATCTAGCAACCCTCAGTTTTTCCTCTATGTCTCCGAAACTGTTTCTTATTAGTTTATTCACTTATTCTTTTCTTTAGATTCCTCATATAAGTGAGACCCTATGGTATTTGTCTTTCTCTGTCTGACTTATTTCACTCAACATAATGTTCTCTAGGTCCATCCATGTTGTTGCAAATGGTAAGATTTCTTTCTTCTTTATGGCTGCGTAATACTCCATTGTATAAATGTACCACAGTTTCTTAATCCAGTCGTCTACAGATGTGCATTTCTGTTGTTTCCATGTCTTGACTATTGTGTATAGTGCTGCAATAAACATAGAAGTGCATAATTTTTTTTAATTTTTTTTTTTGAATTAGAGTTTTGGATTTCTCTGGATAGATACATAGGAGTGGAATTGCTGGATCATAAGGTAGTTCCATTTTCAGATTTTTGAGATACCTCCATACTGTTTTCCATAGTGGCTGCACCAATCTGCAATCCCACCAACATTGCACAAGTGTTCCCTTTTCTCCACATCCTTGCCAGCACTTGTTGTTTGTTGATTTATTGATGATAGCCATTTTGACTGGGGTGAGGTGGTATCTCATCGTGGTTTTTATTTGCATTTCTCTGATGGTTAGTGAGGTTGAGCATTTTTTCATAAGTCTATTTGCCATCTGTATGTCCTTTTTAGAAAAATGTTTCTTCATGTCCTCTGCCCATTTTTTAATTTTTTTTTTTTTTCCTGGAATTGAGTTGAGTTTTTTATAAATTTGTGATATTAACCCCTCATCGGATACATCATTGGCAAATATCTTTTCCCATGCAGTAGGATCCCTTTTTGTTTTATTGATGGTTTTCTTTGCTGTGAAAAAACTTTTTAGTTTGATGTAATCCCACATGTTTATTGTTTCTCTTACTTCCCTTGTGCGAGGGGATATATCAGTAAAAATCTTACTCCGGGTAATGTCTGTAAAGTTTCTTCCTATATTTTCTTCTAGGAATTTTATGGTTTCAGATCACATTTAAGTCTTTAAGCCATCTTGAATTTATTTTTGTATATGGTGTAAGAAGGTGGTCCAGTTTCATTTTTTTTTTTTGGATGTGTCTGTCCAGGTTTCCCAGCACCATTTATTGAATAGGCTGTCTTTACTTCACTGTAAATTCTTGCTTCCATTGTCGTAGATTAAATGGCCATATAGACATGGATTTATTTCTGGGCTCTCTATTCTGTTCCATTGATCTATGTGTCTGTTTTTATGCCAGTACCATGCTGTTTTGATTACTGTAGCCTTGTAGTATAATTTGATGTCAGGTATTGTTATACCTCCCACTTTGTTTTTATTTCTCAAGATTGCTGAGGCTATCCAGGGTCTTTTATGGTCCCATATAAATTTTAGGATTATATGTTCTATTTCTGTGAAAAACGTCATTGGTAATTTGATAGGAACTACGTGGAATATGTATATTGCCTTAGGCAGTATGGACATTTTAACTATATTAATTCTTCCTATCTATGAACATGGTATGTGTTTCCATCTATTTATATCTTCTTTCATTTCTTTTTTCAGTGTCTTATAATTTTCTGAGTACAGATCTTTTACTTCTTTGGTTAAATTTATTCCCAGGTATTTTATAGTCTTTGAAGCAATTGTAAATGAGATTTTTTTTTTTTTTAATTTCTCCTTCTGATGTTTTATTATTGGTATACACAAATGCAACTGATTTCTGAATATTAATTTTGTATCCTGCTACTTTACTAAATTCATCTATCAGCTCTAATAATTTCTTGGTGGAGTCTTTAGGGTTCTCTATATATAGTATCATGTCATCTGCATATAATGACAATTTTACTTCCTCTTTACCAATTTGGATGCCTTTTATTTCTTTTTCTTGTCTGATTGCTGTGGCTAGAACTTCCAGCACTATGTTGAATAGAAGTGGAGAAAGTGGGCAACCTTGCCTTGTTCCTGATCTTAAGGGGAATGGTTTTAGTTTCTCCCCATTTAGTATGATGTTAGCTGTGGGTTTATCATATATGGCCTTTATTATGTTGAGCTATGATCCCTCTATTCCCACTTTCTTAAGGGTTTTTATCATAAATGGCTGCTGGATTTTGTCAAATGCTTTTTTGTGTCTATCAATATGATCATGTGATTTTCATTTTTCATTTTGTTAATGTGGTGTACACATTAACTGATTTGCGGATGTTGAACCACGCTTTCATACCAGGGATGAATCCCACTTGATCGTGGTGTATGATCTTTTTAATGTATTGCTGAATTCTGTTCACTAATATTTCGTTGAGGATTTTTGCATCTATATTCATTAGAGATATCAGCCTGTAGTTTTCTTTTTTTGTGGTGTCTTTGTCTGATTTTGGGATCAGGGTGATAGTGGCTTCGTAAAAATGGTTTGGGAGCCTTCCCTCCTTCTGGATTTTTTGGAAGAGCTTGAGGAGAATAGGTGATAATTTTTTTTTTTTGAACATTTTGTAAAATTCACCTGTAAAGCCATCTTGTCCAGGGCTTTTGTTTGTTGGGAAATTGTTGATAACTGATTCAATTTCCCTGGTGGTAATCAGTCTATTCAGGTTTTCTGTTTCTTCTTGAGTTAGCCTTGAAAAGTTGTACGCCTCTAGAAAATTGTCCATTTCTTCCAGATTGTCAAATTTGTTGGCATATAGTGGCTCATAGTAATTTCTTAATTTTTTTTGTATTTCTGCAGTGTCTGTTGTCACTTCTCCTCTTTCATTTCTGATTTTATTAATTTGGGTCCTCTCTTTTTTTAAATGAGTCTGGCTAAAGGCTTGTTGATTTTGTTTATCTTTTCTAAAAACCAACTGTTGGATTCATTGATCTTTTGTATTGTTTTCTGGTTTCTGTTTCATTTATTTCTGCTCTGATCTTTATTATCTCCTTCCTTGTACTCCCTTTGGGCTTATTTTGTGTTCTTTTTCCAGATCTCTTAAGTGTGAAGATAAACTGTTGATTAGTGATTTTTCTTGTTTCTTTAGGTAGGACTGCAATGCTATGAATTTCCCTTTTAGCACTGCTTTCGCTGCATCCCATAGATTTTGGGTCGTCATGTTCTAATTTTTGTTTGTCTCAAGATATCTTCTGATTTCTTCCTTGATCTCATGGTTGACCCATTCATTATTTAGTAACATGTTATTCAGCCTTCATGAATTGGTGTGTCTTCCAGTTTTTTTCCTGTAGTTCATTTCTAATTTCATTGCACTGTGGTCAGAGAAGACAATTGGTATGATTTCAATTTTCTTAAATTTATCAAGACTTGTTTTGTGGCCTAACATGTGGTCTATCTTGGAAAATGTTCCATGTGAGCTTGAGAAGAACATGTATTCTGCAGCTTTGGAGTGAAATGCTCTGAAAATATCGATTAAATCCAAGTGGTCCAATGTGTCATTTAAGTCTGTTGTTTCCATATTGATTTTCTGTCTGGAAGACCTGTCCCTTCTTGTCAGAGGTGTGTTGAAGTCCCCTGCTTTGGTAGTGTTACTGTTGATCTCTGTCTTTATGTCAGTCAATATCTGTTTTATATATTTAGGTGCTCCTATATTTGGTGCATAGATGTTTACTAGGGTTATGGCCTCTTGTCGGATCAATCCCTTTATTATTATACAGTGCTCATTTTGTCTTTTAACATATTCTTCATTTTAAAGCCTATTTTGTCAGTATAAGTGTTGCAACTCCAGCTTTTTTTTCATTTCCATTTGCATGAAATATCGTACTCCAACCCTTCACTTTCAGCCTGTGTGTGTCTTTTGATCTGAGGTGAGTCTCTTGTATACAGCATATACAAGGGTCTTGCTTTGTTATCCACTCATCCACCCTATGTCTCTTGATTGGAGCATTTAATCCGTTTACATTTAAAGTGATTATTGATAGGTACATAGTTATTGCCATTTTCAAATTTGTAGTTAGATTGTTTTCATCTTTTTTCTATTTACAGCAGTCCTTTTAGTATTTCTTGCAATGCTGGCTTGGTGGTAATAAATTCCTTTAGCTTATTCTTTTCTGGGAAGCTCTTTATCTCTCCTTCAATTTTAAATGATAGCCTTGCTGGATAAAGCAATCTAGGTTGTAGGCCTTTGTTTTCCATCACTTTGAGTATCTCCTGCCACTCCCTCCTGGCCTGGAATGTTTCTGTAGAAAAATCATTTGATCGTCTTATAGGAGTTCCCTTGTATGTAACCCTCTGTCTTTCCCTTGCTGCTTTTAGGATTCTCTCTTTGTCTTTAACCTTTGCCATTTTAACTATAATGTGTCTTGGTGTGGACCTGTTTGGGTTTATCCTGGTTGGAACTCTCTGCACTTCCTGGACTTGTATGTTTGTTTCCTTCATCAGGTTAGGGTTATTATTACTTCAAATAAGTTCTTAATCCCTTGCTTCCTCTCTTCACCTTCTGGTATTCCTATGATGTGCATGTTGTTGCGCTTGATGTTATCCCAGAGGTGTCTTAAACCATCTTCATTGTTTTTTATTCTTTTTTCTTTCTGTTGTTCTGTTTGGGTGATCTCTGCTAACTTGTCTTCTAAGTCGCTGATTTGATCTTCTGCTTCATCTAACCTGTTGGTAATTCCTTCAAGTGTGTTCTTTATTTCAGTAATTGTATTCCTTACTTCTAACTGGTTGTTCATTATGATTTCTCTATCCTTCTTTATGCCGTCACTAAACTCCTTAAACATTCTTATCATCAGAGTTCTGAACTCTGTCTCTGATAGGTTGGTTACCTCTATTTCATTTGGTTCCATTTCTGGAGGTTTCTTCTGTTCTTTTATTTGGGACATGTTTCTTTGTTTCCCCATTCTGGCTGACTCTCTGTGTTTGCTTCGATGTATTAGGTAGATCCCCTAGGGTTCTTAATTCTTGCTGGGTTATCTTATATAGTATGTGTACTTTATATTTGACTTGCACCACTTTCTTCTTCTCCTCTGCATGTGCTCTAAAGGTGACTCTTGTGTTGTGTATATTGGCCCGTTAAAGTTGATATTTAATTGCTTTTAGCTTGTGCATAGGTGGGGCTGACTCCCAGGCTGATTAGTTGTGAGACTTGGCTCTGCCCACTGCAGGTGTTCTGCTGCGTGAGGGTTGACCACTTAAATGATGTTTGGCCTCTACGGGCTCTTGTGCCTGTAGAGAATTCCCTCTGGGTGTGTCACTTATAGGTCAACCTGGTAGTACTCTGGTTTGGTCTGGAGTTGGCCTCTGGGTGTGTTGAATCTTATGCCTCTTAAGCTGGGCCCTGGTAGGGCAATTTCAGAACAAAGCAAATCACCAAGCACAACAACAACAACAACAACAACAAAGAAAAAATCAAATACATTCACATGTAAAAACAACTGACAACCCCCACTCAAAACAGGCAAAGATATCAAAGATATATAAACAAAGCAAAACAAAAAAGAGGAGCGCCAGTCTTGGCTTAAGCCCACCAAGTAATCTCCAGGTTGTCCTCTGCTGTACCAAAGAGTCCTCTGTGTATTATGCAGGCAGAGCCGGTCACCTGGTGCCCAGAGTGACGTTGGGACTGCAGCTTTAGATGAGTGGGGCTGAGGGGTCTGGATGGTAGTTTCTACAAAGTCAGTGCAGTTTCTGCTCTTGCCTGCACATATGCACACTGAGAGTAGCGCCACCAGCCCTGTGCCCAGTTCTCCTGAATCTTAGGGCACTTCTTCTGTGTGTGTGTGTGTGTGTGTGTACGTGTGTGTGGCAGGTGGGAGATTTCTGAGCTGCTAAAAGCCAACAGCTCTGTCTGCTGCCCACTGCTGATCCCTGGGAGTGCCTCCGCAGTTGTAATTGCCCTGCCCTAGGCAGGCCAGAAAAGGTGGAGACTGGGGATGGAGGGATCTTCTCTCTCCCAGCCCAGCCATGTGACACTCTTCCCGCAGGCCAGAAAAGGTGGTGGCTGGGGGTGGAGGAGTCACTTCTCTCCCAGCCCAGCAAAAATCACACTCTTCCCAGCCTCTTCCCTGGGTCAGAGCGGCACGCTGGTCTTCCCAGAAACTCAGCACTATGGCTCCTCTGTTATATGACACTATTCCTCAGTTTAAGTCTCTGGAAGGACGGGGTAGGATTGGAAGGGGGGGGGAGAGGGGAGGGGCCCAGGTATGGAGTTTGTGTCCTTTGTCAGACCTAGGGCCCAGCTGGAGGTCTCAACTGAGGTTACTGCCTCAAATGCTACATACGCTGCCCCTCGCCAGGAGAGATCAGCTGTGGGACACAGAGAAAGAGCCCACCTCCTGGCTTTTGTGTTCCCTGTTCCGTCCTGGGATCCCCTGTGTCTCCACAGCTGCAGATGCTGGCCGTGTCTCCACTCTGTTCCCTTCCCTCTTCTCCTGCTATCCCAATTTGCCCACCTTCAAGTACTCCTTTCACAAATGTCTTAGCTGTTCTGCATGATTTGCAAAGAGTACTTTGATGGGTTATAGATGTCCCGTTTGTGATAAGATCTAGAGGAGAACTCAAAAAGTCCACCTCACTGCTGCCATTCCTATGACATCACTTCAATTTTAATTTTTATTTGTTAGTCTAACTAAACACAGGCATCTTCAAAGTAGTTTAACTTTAGTATGTTTATCAATGTTGTTTCTTAAGTAATTTTTAAGAAAAATTATTTAAGAATTTTTGAGGTACTTAAAGACAGGGATTATATGTATTTTTTATTTTTAATTCTTGTGGGCCTCAAGAGCATGTGTTTCATGTTGTTATTAGTAATGTTTGTTTGCATGAGTGTGAGTGAAGGTAGTCAGTCAGCAGGAACACTGTATCAGAGCCTATAAAAAGCATTGGTATTTAACAATAAGGCTCAAATAACTCTTCTGGTTCAAATTAACCAAATTATAGTGACTAAAAGTCACCACAAAATGGGAATCCTATTGGTGATAAACAGTGACAACTCTTATCATCTAAAAAAGCATCACTGCGATCCCAAATTGACAATACTTTGTATTACCTAATAGTGTAATATGTCAGCACAGGAATGTCCAAAACTGTAGAGAATTTTTATAAAAAAATGTTTGAGCCAAACAGAGGATACACCTAGAACCAAGATATCAACAAACTGAGAAAAATGCTTCTAAAATAACATTTTGCAGCTTATTTTATGAATTTGGAGTTAAGGAGGGAAATTAAGGAAGATGACATGAAGGTGGGAGAAAGAAAAACAGGCTTGGATTACAGGATTGTTAATGAGATTATGTGCTCTCTTGAGGATGGTTTCAGTTCTGAGGGATCTGAAAAGAGGCATTTAAAAGGTGTATGAATCTAGATACACAAAAAATATGGACGTGGCTTGCCTAAGGCAAAGATAAACCTTTTACTAAAGACATTATAGGCCTGGGGCGTGACTACCCCCAGGACCTGCCCAGGTAGGAATTTATGATCAGATCATTCTGTGAGCTTACTTTTCATAGAACCCCATTTTTGTCCACAAACATGTCCATTTCCAGTAATTCCAGGAAACACTTCCAGTATGTTCTTTATCTTTTTTTTTAAATTGCATATATTCTTTCTGTAGTGAGAATTTTAACTTTAAGCTATTCCCAACACATTCAGACAAGTTTTGCCAGGAGTCCAATTCAATGAATGAGGATATTTGAAAGAAAGTTTTATGCACATCCAAGCAGAGGTCATTTGGGATCTCAATGGAGGAGTTCATCTCAGACTCTAACCCCATAGAAAGAACTGCTGCAACTGGAAGCTGAGTGGCCTTATTTCCAGGGAACCTTGAGTTGCTTGTGGCCTACAAAACCCTGTACTGGGTAACGATGTGTGAGTCAAGATAGAGCAAAAACTTTTTTTATTTTTTATTTTATTTTATTTTTTTAATTTATGTATTTATGTATATTTATGTATTTATTTATGTATTTATGTATTTATTTATTTATTTATTCTAGGGGAAGTGGAACAGGACTTTATTGGGGAACAGTGTGTACTTCCAGGCCTTTTTTCCAAGTCAAGTTGCTATCCTTTTCACCTTAGCTGTGGAGGATGCCCATTCAGCTTCAACTTGTTGTCCTTTCAGTCCTAGTTGTGGAGGGCGCAGCTCGCTCCAGGTCCAGTTGCCATTTTCTACTTGCAGGGGGCGCAGCCCACCATCCCTTGTAGGAGTCAAACCGGCAACCTTGTGGTTGAGAGGACACACTCCAACCAACTGAGCCATCCGGGAGCTCAGTGGCAGCTCAGCTCAAGGTGCCCTGTTCGGTCTTAGTTGCAGGGGGCGCTGCCCACCATCCCTTGTGGGACTCGAGGAGTTGAACTGGCAACCTTGTGGTTGAGAGCCCACTGGCCCATGTGGGAATCGAACCAGCAGCCTTTGGAGTTAGGAGCATGGAGCTCTAACCGCCTGGGCCACCGGGCCGGCCCCTATTTTTTATTTTATTTATAAGGATGCAGTATGGCTTCTCTGCATCAAGGGATGCAGGGTTACCTCAGGACACTGAGGATCCACTGAAGCAGCAGCAGAAGGGTAAGAATGCTTTAAGAGAAGACATGATAGTCTCCAAAGGTTGGCTCAGGGGTGGATACTCAAGATAGCATGCAGGTACCTTTGCCCTGCTTCATGCTATGGGAAGAAGATAGAAATATCATGATGATGCTTTTGTGGTAGAGAGGGCTTGTGCTCAACAACTGAGGCACAGCTTAAGGAGTCTCAGAAACTCTTATTGATGAGAGGTTAGAGCTCCTGCATTACCTGGTATGGAACACAGTAAGGGAAAATGTGTAATCTATAAGATGCTCCTACTTTATATACATTGTTGATAGAATCTGGGTATATTTTTTTCTAGTCTGTAAAAGTGATATAGGTACAGTCTGTTCTTTCTAAAATTATACCAGATTTATGACCATTTTTAATGCAAGATTGGTCACTAAGAAATTATCAGTGATGATGTATGTAGCTCACTGCCACCACTTGTCTGCATCCTACTGGGTCCCCTCTATCTCCTCCACATTCATTGCTTAGGAAAACTCACCTACCCAGTATTCCTGATTTTTAAATTTTCCTTGAGAAAGGACTGTGTTTCCTGAAGTCAGGGGTAATGGAAGAAGATTAAAGCAAGACGAGAACAGAACAAAGGAGGAGGCATTCTAGGGAGTTTTTTGAATCTTGTAGTTTCTCTGCTACTCACAGTGACATCTGAGCATGGGTTTCAAGTACAGGAGCTGCAGGGATGAGTTGTGAGTCCAAATTCTGGGCTTAAGCTAGAGGCATTATAGGGAAGCTTTTGGCAGAAAGTGTAAGGTGGCAGAGGAAATGGAACCATGTTATCCTAGCATTTATTGAAGTACAGGAAGCCTTGAAATAGGACAATGATGAAGTTACCATACATAAGGATAAATTTCCTATAAGCTCCAAGGATGAAGCTATGTAGAGCAGTCAGGGTTCACCAGAGAAACAGAACCAATAGGATATTTGTAGAGATATATGAGGAGATTTATTATGGGAATTGGCCAATAGAATTATGGAGGCTGAAAAGTCTCACAACCTGCTGTCTGCCACTGGAGACCCAGGAAAGCTGGTGATAAAAATTTAGTTTGAGTCCAAGGCCTGAGAACTAGGAGTTCTGTTGGTACACAGAAAAAGAACATAGATATGGATGTCCCAACTCAAGGGAGGTGGAGTGGAGAGAGAGAGAGAGAGAGAGAGAGAGAGAGTTTGCCCTCCTGCCTTTTTGTTTCATTAAGGTCCTCAAGGGATTGGATGATAAGGATCTTCTTTACTCAGTCTACTAAATCAAATGCTAACCTTCCAGAAATATTCTCACAGACACACTCAGAAATAATGTTTTACCAGCTATCTGGGCATGCCTTAGCCCACTCAAATTGACACATAAAATTAATCATCATAGCTCCTTATGCCTTAGTTCCTTAACCCCATCCTTGCTCTATCCTCCTCACCCCAATTCTGATCTTTCAGCTCAAGGAGTTAGAATTGGTGAATTTTGTATTAGTCATTCAAGATAAGTTCAGCAAACATCTTTTGGCACTGTATTTTGCTTATGTGTTCACTTATTGCATTTTTATAGTTGAGGTACATTATGATTTAAACATTTTGTGAATTAATCTGTGGGTATATCTAGCACGTATAACACTATTTCCATGGAGACATACCTTCTGAATTCCAATCAAATATAATATACAACTGTATACGTACAATGATGACCTCTCAAAATGTCCAGTCTCATGCCTAAAATCTGTAAGTTAGACAAAACAGATTTTGCAAATGTGATTAAGGTTAAGATTATCCTGTATTATCTTTGTGGGCCAATCTAATCATGAATACTTGAAAGCAAAAATCCTTTCCCGCTACGTCAGAGGCTGTGGTCAGAGAAATATGTGACATTGTAAGAGTGTCAAAAAGATGTAGTGTTCCTGCTTTGAAGGTAAAGGAGGGGATCCACAAGCCAAGAAATGTGGGTGGCATCTGGAAAAGACAAGGAAACATAATTCTCCGTAGAGCCTCTGAAAATACCTTGGCCAACACCTTGAGTTTAGCCCAGGGATACCCATTATAGACTTTGACCTCAAGAATTGTGAACCAATACCTTTGTATTGAAGTAAGCCACTAAGTTTCCTATAATCTGTTACAATAGCAACAGAAAACTAGTAAAACAACCAACTTATAGAAAATGTTCAATTAGTCAGTTGGAGACTGCTTGCATTTAATTGCTTCTTTGAGGTTTAAAAATACAGTATTTTTTCACAAAGATGCTGCCTCATGACCTATGTATAGGTACACACCTGCAAACACACAGGCAAGTGATGCATTCTACTACCAATTTGTGAATCTGGTTAGGCACAGTGCTAAGGTTTAAAGCATGTTCTCTCATTTATTCTTCAATACCATGTCAGGTAGGGACTAGCACAGCCCTTCAAAAGGCTGGTGATTTCCTTAAGGTTCTGTAGCTACTGAGTGAAGGAGCTGGAACTAATCCCGCCCGTCTGACTCCAACGTATGCTAGCTCTACTTCACCACCTTCACAACTGAACTGTCAGGTGAAATGTTGTTTGTGTTGTATTTAAATCTATTATGTAAAATGAAAAGAGTATGAATCAATAAAAGGCACACCTAGTGCTAAAGTTAAATGATGCAAAGAATAACAAAGACTCATTGCATAAAGATTCACTTATCACACTGTGTTCATCACCCAGAGTCAGTTCTCCTTCCATCACCATATATTTGATCCCTTTTACCCTCATCTACCGCCCTCCTGTCCCCTTACCCTCTGGTAACCACTGAACTATTGTCTGTGTCTATGAGTTTTTGTTTCTTCATTTGTTTGTCTTGTCCTTTTGTTGTTTTCAGTTTTGTATCCCACATATCAATGAAATCTTATGGTTCACAATATGATATGTAGATGATGTAGTACAGAATTGTACACCTGAAACCTATGTAACTTTACTAAAAATTGTCACCCCAATTAACTTTAATTAAAAAAAAGATTCACTTATCCCAAAAGATTCTATTATAATTATAATCTTAAAATGACTTGTGTGTGTGTGTGTGTGTGTGTGTGTGTGTGTGTGTGTGTAATACCCGAATGTTCTCTTTTCACAGAAGGGCCCTGCCAAAGCATTATTAAAAAATCATTTTGATATATGCAATCTTAGCTGTCAGCAGTATTGTAAGATTATGGTCATGAGTATGAAGAACAATATCTCATATGAAGATGAACACAATCTTGCAATTCTTATCATGTGTTCCTCTCCCAGGAAAGTCAGCTCTACGTCTGATCTCAGTTCATCCCCACAATTCACACTGACAGACCATGGGTTGGCATTTGTGTCCCACGGTGGGATTCCGTGCTCACTCCTGAGACAGAGTCCTAGAGAACAGGAAGCTGTGCTAATGGTTTATGTACATTGGGTGATCAAGAAAGAGGGAGCATTAAAATGAAAATAATAATAAAATAAAAACAGTGTAATTATGGTGGGAATGTGGTGCTCTTTTTTCTTTTTCTTTTTTTCTTGATTCTCATCCCCATCAGCAGAGTGGTCATGAGGAGGATTGTAAAGGCAAAGAATTGAGATGTTTAACTAAGAAAGACTGAAAAATGGGGCCCTTGTCAGTACTCATAAAAGCACTCTGCTTATGAACTCACTTGAGAAAGAAAAATGGAGTCATTATCATTCTATAAATTAGTCATTTTGGAAACTTCCTAGCTCTTTGATTGAATCTTTTGCTACTACCTACTAAATCTTGATTTTTAAAGCAAAACAATGTCCAACTTGAGATTTCTATTGTCAAGAAAAGAACATCCCATCAATTCAACAGGTCTCAGCAGTATTGCAACTGAATCTGAAGAGAATATAGTTTAACGCAGTGGAGTACATATCATGTCTTCATTTTTTTAAGGCTTATTAAGGTAGATCGTTCGGTGCCTGTGAAGTTCCAACAGTGAGTTAGATGCTGAACAGCACAGGGCTGAAATAGTGTCCCATGAGCTAATCTTTCACTGCACATTGATATGATTGGGGGTGATGATGAATGAATAAAGTACAAAAGAGATAAAAGAGCCTTTGTCATAAATGTAAAAGATTTTCTTCTCCTCTGGGTTTTAATTATATTTTGCTTAATAAATTCCTTCCAAGTGTTACACTTGGAGCTTTATACTCTAATGAATTTTATCAGGGTGGTTGTCAAAAAAATACACATGAGAAATAAAGTTGGAGGAAAGCAAAAACATGATTAAGACAACACACTCAAATACAGATATACGAAGGTCTGGGATTTATTGTCTTTTTAAGTTTGAGAAACAATGCTCATTGCTGACGGAAGTATTTCATGAGGTTTTCAAAATGTGTTAATAAAATGGAAATGAAAGTCAGAAATTAGAACATTTGAAAAAAATAAATAAATAGAAATCAGGAAATGAAGCTTGGCCAGGGTATTTCCACTATAGTTCTATACAACTTGCACTTTTTCTGGAGAATTTCCTGTTCCTGGTGATATTGGTGCACTTCTCATCTCTGTGGGTGACTTTGTACTCGTTTAAGGCATGCTCCATGGAGGCAGTGTCCTTATCCATGTTCCCTCGCATTTGCTGGGAGAGGGGGAGACACACAGTAGGTAAGGAACACAGAACTACGTGTTGCAATAATCACAGAGTAAGTGTGACGAAAAGCAAGGACGCAGGGTCTCCCTTAGCTCGGAAGACCACAAACTCTAAACCTGCCTCTGGGATTAGAAAGTGATCATTCTTATTATGAAATACTTTTAAAAGTTTGGATGACACTTAAATGAAATGGAACCAAATTGTGATTGCTTTTAAACCTCTATGTATGGAGTTTGCAATGTGACCTACTCCAGAGCAGTGTTTTCATTTACAGTTCCCTTTCATTTCTAATGTCTACTGACATCGTTCTCTGTGTTGTGTCTGACAGAATGGATTGAGGCCATCCAGAGAGAGATGGATATTAGGAGCAGCAGACAGTGATTATAGGTGGCATCTGGCCGGAGTCATTTTCTCTTAAGGTTTTGACATGTCATTCCTGGTAAATAGGTTCTATTAGCTATCTAAAGACACCAGATGTACCACAGGAGATTATGCCAATAAATCTTTTGTGGATTATATATATTTTTGACTATTGCTGATTTATTGCAATAGTAAAGTTCATGTAAGCTCAACTCTGTTTGTCCAGAAATACGTTCCCATTTAACCTTCTTAGGTGTTTTCTTACTGAATAAATATTTTTGAAAGTTGTTCTTGCATGATATGACCCAATACTAGAGACAAATGCTTTTAGTAGGTGTTGGTATATTGATAAGCTATTTTATCTGTTTGACTTCAAAATTTTCCAGTAGATTATTATCTTGGTCAATTCAGTAAATACTGTAAGTTATTATTTGTAACGTAATTTCTGTAGAATCTACCAGTCATTGATTCCATCTGTGTGAAATGACTATTTTCAGATAGTCCAAAACACGTAGCAATACAATGACTGTACCAAGGGTGGTTTTGGGGATTTAAGTTTGATGGTACATGCAAATTAGAGTCAGTATATTATGGAGTGCTATATATGCTCTTTTGTGTTGCCTTCTTCACTTTATGGACATTAGCCACAATTAATCTCGTTTGTAAACCAATTTCTTGTTACTTAGAGCATGTCTACATCTACCTCAACACTATTTAAATTCTACACTTCCTTCTGGGTTCAGTTCATGTTTTATTTTTGGAAAATTTTATTTTTTTCCAGTAGTCATTAATGCCTTCTTTATCTTGATATCTATTGAAGCACATAGAGCCAGAAATAGCTATCACACTTAGATTTTTTTTTTTAATAGTGGTTGAATTTCTACTCATGCCTCAAGACCCAGATTAAGGATTTCCAAACTGATTCATTGAAAAAAAAAATCACTGTGTTCTTAGGGCCACTTATGTGCCTTGTATATACCATTACTTTTGTTTTTGGTCACACTCTGATTTTCCATTTTAATTTTTATCTCATATTCCCTTCTTTTCTGAACTCTTTTGGTTTTTGCTCCTCAATATAAAGTACAAGAGAAGGGAAAAATAAAAGGGACTGTGGCAGAAATATGAACTTTTCTACATCTTATTTTATTTTTGTTTTACCTAATAGCACTAAAATCTATAAGTATGTTGATGTGTTTTGAACATTTGTTTGTGCTCTTAAGCAAGTCAGTCATTCAATTTTCACTGATTTTACAGGTATTTATCGAAGGGTTACTACCGTACTGATTTCTCTGTTTGGTGCTGTGGAGATCACATAATATTTATTAGAACATTTACCTCAAAGAAATTTATTACTCCTTAGAGAGAGAAAAGATACATTCCTGAAAAACACTAGGATTACACTAAACAGAACCTGAAGTGCCAAATTGTGTGATGCAGAAAATTAATAACATGGGATCTTTGGAAATGAAGATGTATGTGCAATGGACAAAATAACAAACTACGGGTAGGAGGTAATATGCAGAATATAGTGTTTTCTTACGTATGTATAGACGTCTTTAATGCAAAACAGTGGAAGACTTTCAGAGGTCTAAAGTCAGCTTTTCTATCTTTTCCATACCAGTAGCAATTGCTTTGCACAGCATTCTCAGTAACTTAATCTTGTCTGAAAATTCTTCTGACTTTTTAATTTTTACATTAAAGTTGAAAATATGTGCTTCCATGAAAAATTAGGAGCAGAAAACTAGACCTAATAAAACATCGCTGTAGAACAATCTGGTCATTGTCAGTATTCTTCTCTAGGTTTTAGTCAGTGTGTGAGATTTAATACTCAAGAACCAGTAGATCCATTTGCTGAAAGGTGTCTCATCTGCAGTGAAGTCATCATTTAGAAGCCTGACTTGTTTTCCCAAGAAACAGTGGGGTTGGGTTGGGAACTACCATGGTTACCTTCTTGAATGCTTTGTTACTTAATGGGATCGAGGGTCTCACGCTCATATTTTGTGCTTGTGAGATGCTGATGCATGAATAAAGTGGTTGATGATGGGTTTATGATGTCAGAGAAACTTTCCTATTACTGAATCTGACATTATTAATTTATCTCCTACAATTGTGTCAATAGCATTTTGTAATTTAATGTTAAATCTTTTTTTTTATATATATAAATAACAGATCGGGCATTAGTCTGCCTCACTCTGATGTCTATGGGAAGCTTGCCAAGGATATGGCTTATGAAACACAACCCTAGACAAGCTCCATCTGTCCCATTTAGACGATATACAGTGTCAGATCTCAGTGGTAGCAGTAATAACTGCAAGCTGCTCTCCAAGCAGACAGCAAGAGAGGGCTACTGATCACGCTGATTAAAATAAACAAACCCTTAGGGTGGGTTGTAGTCAGTATAAATTTAAACTAGATAAACACTTTCCAACAGACTTCTGCATTTAGGGCCAGTGTCATGTGGAAAAATGAAGCAAATACAGGTCAGCGAATTTCAAAGATACATAATTTTGATTTAGCCATTAAGAAAAAATTTTGGAGGTCACGATGCTTTCCCCCTTTCAGAAAATAACATTTACAGGACATAGAACTATATAAAATGTATCCTCAAAATACCAAGTCATCTTTAAGCTGGGTCAGGAGCTGGTGATTCAGTCAGGCTTTACCGCAGTTTCCCAAACAAGGTCAGAATGGAAGAATATGTTTTATCCAGGGTCAAATGGAACCCTATCATTCCATTCTGACTTTTAATGGGAGTTTGAATTACCACATGAAAACCATTAATGCAAATGGACCTCCTGGAAGCAGAAACCTTCTAAAAAACCTAAAATCCATAAATAATGGGGGAATACTTCCAAAAAAGGTTTCCAGATTATCAGTAACTATGTAGACATATTTCAAAGACAGAAATTTTTTGATGCTGCTTTACCATATATTTCTAATACATATTAAACTAGTTTCTAACCAGGTATCTAGTCAATCCTTATAAGTAAAATTTGAATCCTTTTGAGAATACTGAAAATGAGAAAAGGTGATTAAGTCTGGTTGAGTAGGAGTGCTTTTTTCTTTCTTTTATTTTTTTCCTTGTAGTCATAAAATGAAGCTTGATTATCCATGTGCATGTAACTGACTTCTAAGGTCAAAGTTTATTTTAGCCTGCTTTTTCCACTTCCATGCAAATCTGGTGAATGAGAATGTTAGGGGATTTGTTTTACTCAGTGGTGATGGTTCATTTTCATAATTATCAGGCAACATTTACTGAAGACGAGCTAAGTATTTATTTTGTCTTGATTACCAATGAGGATTTTATTATGTAGGAAAGAAGCAATCCTTTTTTTTTGAAACAGAAAGCTATCTAGTAAATTGAACTGTGGTGACACAAGATGCTCTAGAAATGGAAAGCATTATCTTACGGAAGGGAACAGATATTCAAGTTGGCAAATAAGTTAATCATTTAAAGCATTATATTTCCTCAACCACCAAATGAGAAGGTCAAATTGGATGCTTTCTAAAATTCATGCCAGCTCTGATGTTTCATTGTCTTTGATCAATGAATTTTTTTTTCTAAATCAAAATAGCACAATGGCATCTATGTGTACAGCTTCCAATAGTTCAGAAATTATAGAGTCAGCTGCTATTAGTTCAAAAATTTTAGGGTGTCTGCTAGGTCAGAGTTTCTCAACCTCAACACTATTGACATTTGGGACCAGATAACTCTTGTGGGGGCTGCCCTGTTCTTTGTAGGGTTTTTAGCCACATCCCTCTCTTCTACCAACTAGATACCAGTAACAATCCCCCAACCCCACTTCAGTAGTAATCAGGGAAATACAAGATAAAACAAGGTACTACTATGCACACAACAGATTTCTTTAAAATGAAAATGTTAGATACTATCAAGCATTGGCAAGAATGTAAATTGTTGAACAATAGGAATTCTGATACAATGTTGATGGAAATGTTAAGCCATTTGCTTTGAAATCATTTTGATATTATAAACTTACAGATATTTATACTTTTTAACTTAGCATTTTTACTAATTTTACACACTACACATGAATGCTTAGTTTCACCAGAATGCATATAAAATAATGTTTATAGCATCTTTTTGTGCAATAGCCCCAAACTGGAAATGTCTTGTATTATGGAAGAATGGTTAAATAAAATAAGGTTTATTTATAAATTAGAATATTAGATAGCTATGAAAATGAATTAACTGTAGATACACAAAACAAACATAGATAGGTATTAAAAATAGCTTTGAGCAAAATAATCCAGATATGAAAGAACTCATACATTAATATTCCATTCATACATATAATTCCATTTCAATGCAGGCAAAAGAAAACCATATAGCTTAGGGATATACCATTAAGAAATAAAACTGTAAATTCAGGTTAACTCTGGGAAGGAAGAAGACTGTTTTCACAAGAAGGGGCATTTGGGGACCTGGCAATATTTTTTCTTTCTTGTCTGACTGTTAGCTAAATAGATGTTCATATTACAATACCTCATCAAGTTATACATTTATATTTTAGCATATTATCAATACATTATGTTTACAAAGATATAAAAAACAAACAGAAGTTATATATTTACACTAAATACAATGGAAGTGATATACTGGTAAATAGTATTTTTTAAATTTCTTTTTAAATTTTCAATCAGAAGGGGACTCTTGGAATAAAGAATTCAACTGATAGACTTATCTGCATTTTAAAAGTTGTAAGTAGTGGATTTTATGAAGATTTTGAGGAAAGGCGCTTTCTCAAAACAGAAGATTAGGAGTTAATGTATCACAATGTATTAAAATTTCAGATGTTTTAAAAGGAATCCAGAGTCTACTCTATGTTCTTAAAATATTTCTAATTTTTCTTTCACATTATCTTTATAATTGCCCCTTTTGACAAATACCAAAAATGAAGTAATAAGGCCAGTCATAAGGATTCCACATTTAGCTGGGCCACTAACTTATCTTGTTATCATTTTATTACCACTACCATGTCTTTCTCTAACCAACCCCAAATTATGCCTTCAAAAAAGCATCATCCCTTATCAAAGTTTTCCTCATTCTAAATTTCATGACTTCCAGCCATCCAAAGTGACCTTCCTTATGTTCCTTACTCAAACTTGTAAGTGAAAAACTCTACCTCTACTCAGTTTCTACTTTCTTTCCTACTCAAATGAAAGAAATGACCCTGTTCAGATTAAATCCAGAATTTTTAAAGACTGTGATTCTTTCTAATTTCCATTATTTTCCTCCAGCACCAATAGTCTCTCTCTCCCTACCCTTTCATTTCATGATTGTATAATATAGAGCATCATTTTCCATCTTTAGAAAAATCATTAATTTTTGGTCAAGATGGCAGAATAGGTAAATGTTGTGTTTGTGTCCTCACATGTCCACCTCAAAATTACAACTAAACTACAGAAAAACTATTATTGACATTCTAGCTAAGTAGAAGTCCTACAACTAAGAACATACAGAAGAAGTCACTTAAAAACTGGTATGAGGGGTGGAGACATGGAATGGGCTGGTCCCAAACCCATGTGTGGTGTTTAGAAATCAGGAGAGATATCTTGGCTGTGGAGGTCCAACCTGATGAGTAAGGGTTTCAGCTCTGCACTAGGCTCCCAGACCAGGGTTCCAGTGCCAGGAAGGGAAGTACCCATAATTCCTGGCTGTGAAAATCAGTGGAGATTGTGGCCAAGTGACATGGAGGGTGGCTGGAGTCCTAGGTATTTCTCTTAAAGGATCCACACATGGACTTACTCAGTGACGAACTCATGTGCTCTGAACTCCAGCACTGGGGCAATAGTTTGAAAGGTGCCAGGGACATATGGAGAGAAACTGACTTGTCTCATCCAGGGTGAAGGCTTGAGGTGAAGCTTTCTCCCAGATAGAAGTGCTGGTAGAATCCTTTATTTCTTTGTTGACTCATCCCCCCCTCCCACTGGACAGACACAGGTCACTGCCATATTTAAGTCTCCATCAACCTGGCTGACACTCTTTGCCCTGATCTGATGATTCTCTGAAACTCTGCTTCATCCAACTTTCTGACCCACCCAAGCCACCTCCAGTGGCTTTTCCATACAGTCTGGGTCACCCTTCAGACTTTCTTAAAATCTCTCAAATAGTCACAAAACCCAAACAAGTAGCCTCTGTCCTCAGTGTGCCCCATACCACTTGCTAAGCAGCCCCAAGCCTGACACTAGCTACAGCTGGCCTTGGTTCCTAGTTTAGCCTCTACCAGGCACCTCCAAGCCCAGAATGAGTGGTGACATCCTGCAGATTGCTTTGTGGTTTTTTCCAGGTAGCCCTGGACAGGACATAGTCTGCAACTAAACTTTGCTTGTGGCAGGGACCTCCCAGGATGCCCCAAGAAATGTACTCCCAGTGGCCATATTTGGAACAAGGCAGAGCACCACACAGCTGCCTCCACAGACAAAACACCCAGTTAGCAGGACTGGAGCCCCAACAAAGCAAATTCTGCTCTGTAGGGTCATCCCCATGCAACAGCTTCTCGACTGTAGTCATGGTCAGTCCTTGAAGCCAATGAGCCCAAGGGTAAATCCCTCCCATTAATATGCATACAGAAACTGAGACTCAACTACAACAGGAGGGTACACACAACCCACATAAGGGACACACCCAGAGTACCTGGCTCATAGCTAAAGAGACTGTGCCACTGGATCCCACAGGGCACCTAGTACATAAGCCACTATAGTAAGAATAAGAGACATAGCAGCTCTACCTAATACACGGAAACAAGCACAGGGAGACAGCCAAATTGATGAAACCAAGAAACAAGTTCCAAATGAAAGAATAGAACCATGCTCCAGAAAAAGAACTAAACAAAGTGGAGACAAGAGATCTAGCAGATGCAAAGTTCAAAACACTGGTTATAAGGATGTTCAGTGATCTCAGAGAGAACTTCACCAAAGAGATAGGAAACATAAACATGGAGATTTAAAAAACATAAAAAAAGAAAAGCAGTCAGAATAAAGACTACAATAACTGAAGTAAAGAATACATTAGAGGGAATCAGATGAAGCAGAGGATTAGCTAAAGCAGAGGATTAGATGAGGATCTAATCAGCAGTTTAGAAGAAAACACCTGATCGGAAAAGCAAAATGAAAAATGAATACAAAGAGATTGAGGATAATTTAAGGGACCTCTGGGACAAGAGAGAGAAGAGAGAGAGCAAGAAATTGAAAACCTATTTGAAGAGAAATAACGGAAAAAGTCCTAAACTTAGCAAAGGAAATAGACATACAAGTCCGGGAAGAGAAGGAATTCCCAAACAAGATGAACCCAAAGAAGCCAACACCAAGACACATCATAATTAAAAGGTCAAACGTTAAAGACAAAGAATCTTTTTTTTTTTTAATTAAAGTTTATTGGGGTGACAATTTTTAATAAAGTTACATAGGTTTCAGGTGTACAATTCTGTAATACATCATCTATATATCACATTGTGTGTTCACCCCCAGAGCCATTTCTTCCATCACCATATATTTGATCCTTTTTACCCTCATCTACCCTCCACACCCCTTATCTTCTGGTAACCACTAAACTGTTGTCTGTATCTATGAGTTTATGTTTCTTTATTTGTTTGTCTTGTTCCTTTGTTGCTTTCAGTTTTACATCCCACATACCAGTGAAATCATATGGTTCTCGACTTTGTCTCTCTGATTTGTTTTGCTTAGCATAATAATCTCAAAATCCATCCATGTTGTCACAAATGACACTAATTCATCTTTTCTTATGGCAAAAGATAATCTTAAAGGCAGCAAGGGAAAGGCAGTTAGTTACTTACAAAGGAGCTCCCATAAGACTGTCAGCTGATTTCTCAACAGAAATTTTGCAGGCCAGAAGGGACTGGCACAAAATATTCAAAGTGATGAAAATCAAGGACCTACAACCAAGATTTGTCTACCCAGCAAAGTTATCATTTATAATCAAAGGACAGATAAAGAGCTTCCCAAACAAAAAACTAAAGAAGCCCATTACCACTAAACCAGCAATACAAGAAATGTTAAAGGGACTATTATAAGAAGAAGGAGAAGAAGAAGGAGAGGAGAAGGAGAAGAAGAAGAAGAAGAACCCTCAAGAACATGAATACTAAAATGACAATGACTACATATCTATCAAAAATTACTTTCAAGGCAAATTGATTAAATTATCCAATCAAAAGATAGGGTGGATGAATGTATAAGAAAATAAGACCCTTAATACTCTGCCTATAAGAGACTCACTTTGGCTCAAAAGACACACACAGATGGAAAATAAAGGGATTGGAAAAAGATATTTCATGAAAATGGAAACAAACAAACAAAAAAGCTAAAGCAGCGATACTTATACCAGACAAAATAGACTTTAAAACAAAGTCTATAACAAGAGTCATAGAAGGACCCAGTAATCCCAAATCTGGGTATTTTTCTGAAGAAATACAAAACACTATTTTGAAGGGACATGTGCATCCATATGTTCATTGCAGCATTATTCACAATAGCCAAGATATGGAAACAACCTGGGTATCCATCAATAGATGAATGGATAAAGAGTAGGTGGTACATATATACAGTGGGATATTAACCATAGAAAAGAATTATATTTTGCCATGTGCAACAAAATGGACAGACCTGGAGGGCATTCTGTTGCATGGATTAAGTGAGTCAGGAAAAGACAAATGCCATGTTTTTTTCTTATGTATGGAACCTAACAACAACACAAACAAACAGAAATAAACTCATAGATCAGAGAACATTTTGAGGTTTGACAGATGGGAGAGGAGTTGGCGGTATGGGTGAAAATGGGAAGGGATTAAGAAGTATAAGTGGATAGTTACAAAATAGTCATGGTGATGTAAACTATAGTACAAGGAATGTTGTCAATAATATTGTAGTAACCATGTGTGGTGTCAGATGAGTCCTAGATTTATCAGGGTGATCACTTTGTACACCTGAAACATATAATATTGTATGTCAACTATGATTGAAACTTTTAAAACTATTTTTTTTTAATTATTCATTACTCTACACTCCCCTTCAATTGCAAATATATTTATCTGTATGTTTTTCCAGCAAAATATTCAATGTTCTTTACACTGATATGTCTACTTCTTCCATTCTCAGTTGTTCTTAATCCATCCCTTCTTGGTTTTCATCTCTATATTTCTCTTAATCTGCTTCTGTCAGGGAAGCATACCTCCCCGTTTTCCAAATATGTTGGATAACTCCACAACTTTATTTTTCTCTAACTGGAATTACTCTGAGAACATTCAAAGTTGACCACTCATCTTTGAAACACTGGCTTCTCTTGGCTTTTTGATATATTTACACTCCTTTTCTTAGATCATCTTGTCTTGTGTCAAGACTTGAAAATCCATGTAGATGCTAGTGTCTCCCAGTTCTATATCTTCAATCTGTATTATCTTTTAATAGTCCCATTTTTATTTCCAAATGCCTACTTGACATCTTTATTTGGATGTCAGATGGAACAATCTCAAATTTAGTATGATCATATTGGGGCTCTGTGGTCCCTCTACCATCCCAACTCTTTTATTTGTTTCCTCATTTTGACTGCTTCTCTGTGTTTGTTTCTGTGTATTAGGTAGATCTGCTATGTCTCCCAGTCTTGGCCGAGTGGCCATAGGTAGTAGGTGTCCTGTGGGGCCCAGTGGCACAGTCTCCCTGGTCACCTGAGCTGGGTGCACCAGGAGTGTCCCTTGTGTGGGTTGTGTGTTCCCTTCAGTTATAGTTGAGCCTTGCTTGCTGTTGGCATGTCAGTGGATGGGATTGACCTTCAGGTTGATTGTTTGTGGGGTTTGGCCATGTCCACAGCTTATGGGCTACTGTACAGGAGGCTTACCCCACTGAGTGGGATTCATCCCAACAAGCTCTGGTGCCTGTTGAGACTGCCTTTTGTATATGCCACTTGTGGGGCTAATTGGGCAGTGCTCTGCTGTGGTCTGAAGCCAACCTGCATGCATGTTGGTTCTGGGGTCTCTTGGGAGGAGCTCCAGTGCAGTCCCAGGTCACTTACTGCCTGTGACCAGCCAGGGGCTACCTGGTAGGAGCTACAAAGTGATCCACAGTTGTTTGATGCCTGTGTCTGGGAAAGGCCACACTGCTAACCGGGGACAACTGCTATCAGTACTGTGTTTCCCCGAAAATAAGACCTAGCTGGACAATCAGCTCTAATGCGTCTTTTGGAGCAAAAATTAATATAAGACCCAGTCTTATTTTACTATACTATAAGACCAGGTCTTATAATATAATGTAATATAATATAATATAATGTAATATAATACCAGGTCTTATATTAATTTTTGCTTCAAAAGACACATTAGAGCTAATTGTCTGGCTAGGTATTATTTTCAGGGAAAGATGGTATTGGGACTAGGGTAGCTCTTCAAAAATCCAGGAAACCCCAGTCCTGCTGCCACCGGCTGGCTTCCTTAAGGTCCAGCTGCTGATAAAGCCTCCTGCTGTACTCAAGTTGGGTGTGTCAGGGTCTCAGGGAGTCACTAGAGTGGGAAGTGTTGTGGTTACCATGTTAATATAAATTCTGGTTTGGTGCCAGTGCTGAGCACGGGGCTACTCAGCAAAAGTCTCAGAGCACACTGAGGCCAGTTGCTACCTGCTTGGGGCCTGCTGGACTCTGATAGTTTTCTAAGAAAGACTGCAATGTGGGCGGGGCTGGCTGCTCTTGGAGAAAGTGCCTGCAGGTGATGGGGTTATTAGGTGGGGCGGGGTCCCAGGGAGTCAGCAGGGCTGACATGCAGAGCTTACCAGACCAATCAGATTCAGATGTAGTCATAAGTGTCGGGGGAGGGCTCAACACAGGAAAGATGGCGCTCGCCTTCCAGCTGCCTGGGAGGATGACCTCTCACAAGAAAAATGCTGACTGTCCTCTGGCCCTGGCACCAAAACCACACACCTCAATCTGCCCCTTTCGTATTCGTCTGACACCCCCGGAGTCACCGTTTCTCCACTGGAGCCCAAGGTGAGTGACTGTGAGTGAGTGAGTCTGTGTGAGGGTCATTTAGTAGGACGTCTGGGTTTTCCACAGCCTTCAATCTTACCAAGATAGTCTGAACACCACTGTTTTTCACAGCCTGATGTTATCAAAGCTCCTTTTCTCAGCCCCACTACGCAGGCTGGTGAGCCTCACTCATTTGGGGGGAACCTCCACGGCTGAGTTATCCCACCTGATTCTCAACTGAAACGGGGCAGGTGGTGGGAGGGCGGTTGGGGCCTGTTCTGTGTCTCTGCCACTCCTACCAGTCTTGACGTGGCTTTTTTATAGTTATAGGACTTCTGTTGAGCTAGACTTCAGAAGATTCTCCAGGTTTATTGTTCTATAATTTAATTGTAATTTTAATATGTTTGTGGAAGGAAACAGGCACAGTGTTTATCAATTCTGCCTTCTTGGATCTCTCCTCTTATCATCCTGATTTTATTACTATTTTCCAATCCATCTTAGACACAACAGAGTCAATTTTTAAATTTATTTTTTAATTAAATCATGTCACTCCCTACTTAAAACAACAGTGGCTGCCAATTGCTCTCTCTCTTTTTCTTTCCTTTTTTTTAAATTAGTTTCCGGTGTACAAAACAGTGTAATAGTTATACATTTGTGCCCCTCACAAAGTGATCACCCCCTTCCCCATGATTGCTCTTTTAATAAAATTAAAATTCCCTACCCAAACTACATAAATGAGAATGACCCAAATCCTGTCTCCCTCTCCAACTTCGCAGTTTTCCACCTGCTCATTGTGTTTAATGAGAGATGACGATCTTTTCTCACCTTTTTGAACATTTCAAGGCTTTCCCTACACAGAGCCTTTACACCTGCTTTCCCTTCTGCCTTAAAAGCTTTTCTTTCAACTCTTCATGTCTTATTTTTAATCTTCAAAGCTCAGTGATTTAAAGCAGCCTTCCAGAAACTGCCCAAACCTTCCAGTTACTTCTACAATAGCACACAGTTAATTTCCTTCATAGAAATGATCAAAAACTGTAATTATCTTGTTTGATCATTTGTTAGTTTAATGTAAATTTTCCACACTAAACATGTAAACTTCAAGAGCCAAGAGCCTTGTCTGTTACTGTATCAGTACCTAAGCAAGTAACATACACTCCGAAGCTTCTCAGTCAATACCTGCTGCATCTGTGATAACCTGGCAGAAAGAATTAACTGAGTACCTAATTAAGTAATGAGTGAAAGAAACAAATCCAGTTTCGAGAAGTGTGATCCATGAGTTCTTAAACATTGCTGTTAGATACAATTCCTATGAACTATTTCTCAGGAAAATAGTCATTTAGGAACTTCCTGGCCTGAGTTTTATGTTTTTGTTCAGACGATATCCCTTTGGATACAGATAATTTTGAGTGATGTGTACGGGAAGTTGCAACATTTTGCTCTCAAGAAGTTATTAAAAGCAATTAAAGTAGAGGATGTGGTATAGGGAAGTTTTCCTGAAGGAAAACTAGATTATTTTATAGAAAAATTGTGATCCACAGTGATTTTAATCTAAATGTTGGTGATCTTATCTTTTTGGTGCAGTCACCTTTTATATCTCACCTAAGATAGTATCTAATTTCACAAGTAACTAAGGCTCTTAAGACATTGATTTCCTATGAAACAATTGCTTTTCTTTTAGGATTTTAAAAATAATATTTTCTGTTTCTTTTTTTTATTTTAATTTTAGCAAAATTTGCTTATTTTATTGATTTTTTAAAATTAGTTTTAGGTGCACAAAACAAAGTAATAGACATTTATCATTTATATCCCTCATGCTTTGTCAACCCCCCTCCCCCATCCTCTGACATCGAACACAGCCAATACATTTCCACTGTCTCTATTTCTAATGCTATACTCCGTTTCTTATAAGTATATTCATCTATATATATACGTATATACATATATACGTGTACATATATATATATATATACACATATATATATATATATGTATATATATATATATACATGTACACGTATATATACACACACACATATAAACTTGTAGTTGACATTCATTATTGTTCAGCTTCAGCAGCTTCAGGTGTACAGTGCAGTGATTTTTTTTTTAAGTATTTTGTTGTCAGGTCTTATACTGGATATTCAGGAAGTAAAAAGGAAAAAAAAATTACATGTTTTAAATAACTCTATGAGTTAACAGTGTAAAGCTTCCGTAGTATTTAGTACATAAAATTAGTTTTAAATATGCAGAGAAGAAATTCCTGAACTTTCTGACTTTGTTTAGTAATTAAATGCAATAAAATCCAAAATTGCTTGTAAGATAGCGAATTCACTATCAAGTAAATCATCAGTTACCAAATATATAATTCTTTTTACTTTCTATATTTTTAAAATTAAATTCTGCTTTTTATTTCTTCAACTACAGCAGATTTGTGACATTTTCCTAAAAGGTCATCAGTTTCATAGACTCATTTATATATTCATGAATTTTGAAAACAAATCTGAGGAAGATACTATAGTTATCCCTATTTTACAAATGTGGAAAGTAAGGCACAGAGAAGTTAATTAACTTACAAAGATAGTAAGTGACAGAGCCAGGTTTGAAATCTCGGCTGTCAGACCCCAGAATATGTTTCTTAACCTATGTGCTGCAACAGTAATTTGTCCCATTTTCTTTTCTGAATAAACTTGGTATCATAAATAAGAGTTAAAGATATATTTTATATAATGGAATTTTGTAAATTTGGTGTTTTGCAGTTTTTCTTATAAGTCACGTAAGTCAGTGGAGATAGTATGAGATTGGGATTGATTGTTTTCTTAAATATAAAATGAGAATAATAATAGTACGACGTATACAGAGTAGGTGTTCAAAAATGTAAGATCCCTTCCATCAGAGATATGATCTCTTATAGCACCTTCAATCAGGGATATGAATTATCTTAGGTCTGTGTGATTCTCAAGAAGGAAAGCCTGAGATGGGATTCAAATGCAGGTGGTTGAGGATGTCCTTTAGGAGAAACCAACTGTAGTATGCCGAGTAAGATTAGGGGGACTCAGAGATATAGAGAAAAAAATGATGGTTGCTAGGTGGGAGGGGGATGGGAATGGGGGAGAAAGTGAAGGGATTAGAAAGTACAAAGTAGTAGTCACAATATAGTTACAGGGATATGAAATTCAGTATGGAGAATATAGTCAACAATGTTGTAAAGATTACATAGGGTGCCAGATGGGCACTGGACTTATCAGGGAGATCACTTCATGGACTGTGTAGATGCTTGACCACTGTGCTGTATGCCTGAAGCTGAAGTAGAATAATATTGAATGTTAACTATAATTAAATATATATATATATATATATATATATATATATATATACACACACACACACACATATATTTATACACATATATACATATATACATATGTGTGTGTGTATATATATATGTATATATAGTCACTGAATGTAAAGTGTAACATAGTGAATATAGCTGTTATAGGTATTGTAACAGCTGTATATATATGATGTCAGAGGGGTAGTAGATTGGGGGTTATCAATTTGTGAGGAGTGTAAATGTCTAACTTATATTGCTTTGTACACCTGAAACTAATAAAAGAAAAGAAAGAAACCATCTATTAAAAAAAATAAGACTAAGAAGAGACCCTTAGCAAGAATGCGAATTTAATCTCAGCCAGATTGCGTGGGAATTCAGGGGCACCAGTTAGTTATACCTGAGAGTTGCTCCTGGATGCAAAAGGAGCAGCTATTTTTATCTCTGGTTCTGTCTGGCCAGTCACTGGCCCCCATCTATAAGTGGAGGACGAAGATGAGGAGTAATTTTCTTTTTCTCTAGGGTGAGGGGGCTTCTGTTCAACCAATGGGCATTCTCTGGAGAAAGGGCAGCTGTGGACCTTAAGCACCCAGCACGTGGCAGGTGGTAGATGCCTGCTCCAGCTCCAGTAATGGGATCTGGGTGAGATCCCAACAGTATTTACTGTATTAATGGTGTTTAAAATTTGCTCAATTCATATGCATCTCAGGACCTTTAAAGCCATGAACACTATGACTGAGAGGTTAAACTAACCAGGGCTTATGTGCATTTTTTCCTTAGAATGGTGATATTGCTAAAGTTTTCTGAGGTTAATTTAAAAGTGGATGAGATTTTCTAAAAGTTTCCAGTGTTTGGAGCTTTGAGTCCTCACCTTTACTTTTTTGCAGTCAGTGAATTATTAAATAATTAGCAAAATTCTTCTCCCGTGTAACAATGATACAAGTTGCTGGTACTATTATCAGTATAACATGCTTTAGAATTAACATGAATTATATTTTAATTACTGATATAAAATATGAACACCTATAATAGCTTGCCAGGTGTAGAATTGTGGGGGATCATCCTATTAACAAGAGCAGTAGCTTAAAATGAATTCATTTTTCCTATTGTATTTTACTATGTTGTACTTAGAAAATTTCAAGAAAATCAGAGTAGGTATAATTTGGGGAATTTTTAATAAAATTAGACATGTTTTCAGTCAATTACCTATCTTTAAATATAGGTGAATCTATCCCATTATGGAATGAGATCTGTGAGGTTCCTCCTGTACTTACCCGGAGTTCCTGACACCTTACACCTTTTCCCTGTTCTCTCTCCTATCATTCCTCACCTGTTCTCTCCTCTGTCATTCCTCAGTTCAGCTTCACTAAGAAGCTCTTTCAGGATGTAGTAAGCATATTCTCCCTCCTCTCTTGCATGTACCCTATAGCTGCCTTTCTCTGATAAACAAGACTGATCTATTGTTGGCAATACAGCTTTCTCTCTCTCTCTCTCTTTCTCTCCAAACACACACACACACACACACACACACACACACACACACACACACACACAGTGCTGAAAAAGATATACACATTTTAAGAAAAAAAACTGTATTAAAATTGTAATACTCAGTATATACCAATAACAAAAGATGAATACAAGTCATACATTTTTTTTTTTTGGCATCCCAGTATATATTGAAAGTTTTAAGTATCAAATACTAGTATTTTTGTTAGTATAACAACATTTGTTCAGTATTTAAAAATTTGGAAACTGAATCACTTCTTTCTTGAGAAATACCCAGAGAGTTACTAGATACATTAAATTAACTGATAGAAAAAAAAGATATTTTACTTTGAAAAGTATTCAGACAACATCCCTCCCAGGCACCACTCTGCTATTTTAAGCCCTATTTCTGATTATTAATTATTATTGGGTTTTTATTTTACATCATATGTAATTGTACCATTTCTTTCAAAACCAGGTGGGAGAAGCACTTCTGGAATGACAAAGTAAAGACATAAAAAATTCTTACTTTCCATAAAATTTAGGAAGAGGTAAAACTATATCTATTTGCAGATGACATTATGCATGGAAGTCTTAAGGAATACACTAAAAACAAACAAACAAACAACAAAAACAAAACTATAGGAACTTATATTAAATTCAGCAAGTTTGCAAGGTACAACATATTGTATTTCTATGCACTTGTAATTGCCAGCACAAAAATGAAGTTAAGAAAAACAATTTCATTTACAATATCATCAAAAAAATAAAATACTTTGCAATCAATTTAACAAAAGAAGTGCAGAACTTGTATTTTGTAACTTCGGAATATTATTAATTGAAATTAAAGAAGACCTAAATAAATGGAAAGACATTGTGTTCATGGATTAGAAGACTAAATATTGTTAAGATGGTAGTATTCCCCAAATTGATCTATATATTCAATACAATTTCTGTGAGAATCATGGATGTCTTCTTTGTAGAAATTGACAACTTGGTTTAAAATTCATATGGGCTTTATGATCGAAAATAGCCAAAACAATCTTGAAAAAGAACAAAGTTGGAACACTCGCACTACATGATTTAAAAAACTCACTACAAGGCTACTGTAATCAAGAATAGTGTGGTACTGGCATTAGGACAGACGTGTAAATCAAAGGAATAAAACTGAGAGTCCAGAAATAAAACCAGGCGTGCATGATCAACTGTTTTTTGACGAGGATTCAAAGACCATTCAATGGGGAAAAATAGTCTTTTCAACAAATGACGTTAGGGCAACTGGATAGCCATACACAGAAGAACACAGTTGCACCCTTACCTCATATCAGATATAAAAATTAACTTAAAATGGATAAAGCACTGTTGTGTGCCAGTCTCAGCCTATCACCAATCAATGTTGTGGCTGGACCAGTCCTTGTGTTTCTTATTAAGATTGCAATGTGCCCTTAGCAATAACCATTCAGGAAATTTTCAAAGACACAAGGTTATCACTTACAGGTTCTGGAAATTAGATGGCACACCTGGGGCCATACAGCAAGGTCCAAGTAGGCGGCATGTGTCTGGGGTTCTGCCTTTATTGGGGTCTGAGGGAAGCTGACTCTTTATCTAGTCATGTGGCTGGCAATGTGTTTATTCAAGATAGACATGTTTAAAGTGGATGCTGCTTTTATTTTCTCTTCTTTTTCTTTCTTTTTTTTTTAAGTGGATGCCTCTTTTAAATGAATGCTTTAGCAATCAAAGCTTGTCAGGCATTTGCATTACAAAAAGAAAACCCAACTGTCAGGACTTATACTACAACCACCTATATTTAAGATCTAATATTATAAAACTCTTAGAAGAAATTATAGGGGTACGTATTCATGTCCTTGGATTTGGCAAAAGATTCTTAGATGTGACACCAACAACACAAACAACAAGAGAGAAATAATAGATACATTGGACTTTTATCAAAATTTAAAAAATCTTTTGCATCACTAATACCATCAAGGAAGTAAAAAGACAACCCACAGAACAGGAGAAGATATTTACAAATCATGTATCTTATAATGCTTTTTGTAACCAGAATATATAAATAACTCTTAAAACTCAACAATAGAAAGATAAATAAACTAATACAAATTGGCAAATGATTTGAATAGATGTTTCTCCAAAAAAGATGTATCAAAACACATGAAACGATGCTCATATGATTAATCGTTAGGAAGTCCTAGTCAACAATCACACAGAGTGTTCATCTTCACTAGGATGGCTTTAACAAAATAGACAGACAATACCAAGTACTGATAAGGATTTGGAGACATTAGATCACTGGTGGAAATGTAAAATGATTCACGTACTTTGAGAGTTTGACAATTCCTGAAAATGTTAAACATGGAGTCCCAGGATTTCCATTTCTAGATGTATACTCAGGAGAAAGAAAAATGTATTTTTATGTAAAAACTTGAGCACAAATTTCATAGCAACATTATTCATAATATCCAAAAGTACATACATTGCAAATATCCATCACCGGATTAATGCAAAATGTGGTATAATCATATAATGGAAGAGTATTCTGCAATAAAAATAACCAAAGTACTGGTACATTATACAACATAGGTGAATCTTAAAAACGTTATGATAAGTGAATGAAGCCAGTTACAAATAAATTACATATTTTATGATTCCATTTATATGAAGTGTCTAGAACAGGCAAATTCACTGACACAGAACACAGATTAGTGACTGCTGGGTCCTGGTGGGAGGAGAGAATGGGAAGTGAGTGCTAATAGGTAAAAAAATTATGTTGGAGATAATGAAAATGTTCTTAATTAATGCTGATGTTGCACAACTCTGTGAATATACTAAAAACCATTGAGTTGTACGCCTTCAAAGAGTAACTTTTATTGAATGTAAAATATATCTCAATAAAGCTATTATTTTAAAAATTGGCTTAGGTCCTGATCAATATCTATAAGTTGTGGATGATGAAAACATTTATCTTGGAAAGGAGTGGGGATGTTTTGATGACTGCTCCTTCTCTCTCGGACAGTTTTCATATCACATCACAACCTTTTTCTTCTCTGGTAAGACAGTATCTGACAACAAAGAGTAAGAGATGCTTGTATTAGATTATTGCAAATTATGTTGCAACCTGCAAATCTCAATGGCTTAAAACAAGGCCACATCAAACCATTCACCTGTTTTTATAAATAATGTTTTATTGAAACACAGCCACATCCACTTATTTATTTATTGTTTATGGTTGCTTTCACATTAGAATGGGGAGAATGAGTATTTGAGACAGAGAGTATTTGGCTCACAAAGCCGAAAATATTTACAATTTTGCTCTTTACAGAACGAGTTTACTGATCTCCGTTCTGAAATAGCAGATGTTTATTTCTCACTAACACAGAGTCCTTGTGTGTCTGAATGACTCTCTGGGGAAGCTGTGCTCCATAGGATGGCTCAGTGTCGCACCACTAAATCAATATGCACTTCCATATTTGTCAAGACAGGAAAAGAACAAGAGTGGATGATTGCGTTCTGTTTTTAATGTTTCTTCCTAAGTTTAACACATGTCAGATCCATGCACATTTCATTGGCCAAAGCAAGTCACATGTCAATGCCCAACTTCAAGGTTACAGAAAAGGGCAGCTCTACTGACTCTTCTTGTAGTCACTGATATTTTGTTCATTCCTTTACCTGAAGCAGTTCATCTGAATGTTTTCACATATGTGATTTCAAAATGATTCGACCTTTCACAGGTTGTTTTGGTTTTCATTATCTTCCTGACTATCAGGCTTTCATAATTTTTTCTGAGATCGTTACTTCTTTGTTCTCTATTTCTAAGAACTGGTACAGAATTCTAGTATAAAATCTGATGAGATACAATTCTCCATAACATAAAACATCTTATGCATGTGCATCTCTGTATATTAAGAAAACACATATGAAAAGATGGAGGGGATTAAGAAGTACAAACTGCCAGTTTTAAAATTAGTTATGTGGATGTAAAGTACAGCACAGGGAACATAATAATATTATAATAACTATGTCTGGTGCCAGGTAGGTAGTAGACTTATTGATAGTGTCTAGTCACTATGTTGTACACCTGAAATTATTAATAATGTAGCCCAACTTTAATTAAAAATACATTTTAAAAAAGAAAGCACATATACAGGAAACTTACATAAGAGAATGGCTAGCATTTCAAGGAAGAGCTTAATTTTGCAAAATAATCTGTTGACTTGTGTTTTAAATTGTGGGATTCTTTACTGCATTTTTAATTGTTGTATTACTAAAAATATGATTTAGAGATGATTTTCTGGAGCTGCTATTGTAGAAAACAAGTTGCATTTTTCCTAAGTAACATAAAAACTCAGTTTTTATTTTAGTGTTTTTGAAATATGAACAAATCTCTTTGAAAAATACTCAAGAGAAAATATACAATGGAAAAGAAATGGGAAGGATTGTTTCACTGCTATTCTAAAGTTTAGTATTCTGTAACTACAAAATCAGACTTGAGAACAAATAATTTATAGATCCTGTATTTATTTATTATAGAGTAAATGGTAGCAGAGACATGTCATGGATATGCCAAATTATTTAAGCTCTCATCTGTATTTTTTATTATTAATCACTGCCTTTCCACAATCTAAACTTCATTTTAAATACACTTTAGAATAATGTTACTTTTTTGAGCCTGTGAACACTATTGAAATAAGTCAGACAGAGAAAGCAGAGAACCATATGATTTCACTGATATGTGGTATATAAACCATAAACAACAAAAGAACAAGACAAACAAATGAGAAACAAAAACTCTAGACACAGACAATAATTTAATGGTTACCAGAGGGTAAGGGGGGAAGAGGGTGGTAGGTAAGGGTAAAGGGGATCAAATATATGGTGATTGTAAGAGAACTGACTCTGGGTGGTGAACACACAATGTGATTTATAGATGATGTATTACAGAATTGTACACCTGAAATCTATGTAATTTTACTAACAATTGTCATCCCAATAAACTTTAATTAAAAAAAAGAAAGGTTTAGGAATTTTGAAAAATATGCCTGATTTTAAGTTTGTGTTTTCCCCAGGCTTTATCAAACTACAGAGAGTGACTACTTTTTCTAATATTCTAGGAGCCATTCAAACATGGAAAGACAATTTTGAGTACACTGGAAAACATTCAAATTTCTTAAATTTGCCTGTGAAACATTTCTGGTGATACTCTGTGCCAGTACACAGAAAGATCTATTATAAATGGTATATATGTAGTTAAAATGATCAATAATGACATTGTTTTGATAAGGTATGAGGTAAAACAAGGCTCCTTTACAGCTATTCAATGAATAGAATAAACAAGAAGTAGCATCTTTAAAAATCACTAAATGCATGATTTCTAGGATAATACCTCCTTTTGTTCTTACTTTTTCAATCTATGTTTCTTTTGTTGGCTCTCTCTGGCCCATAACTATTGTAGTCTCTCTGCATTTTGTTTCTTTTTGTTCTCACCTATGGAACGGATCCACTTACATGGTTTCATGTATATGTATTACTCTTAGATGAACATAAAATTCTACTTGTCCAGTGCTTTATGTATGAAGGGTTATTGCAAGAACAACACTTCTCCCTGCCCCTGGGCATTTTCTGTTTACCTT